>NW_015112775.1:278125-281810 GCF_001443285.1 Poecilia latipinna | reverse complement strand
TCTCCCTCCCTCCCACCCCCACTCTCTCACCCACACACACACACACACCCACACACACACACACACACACACACACACACACACACACACACACACGCACGCACACACACTTTCCCTCTCTCTGACACCGCACACGTTGCGCGTTCACGCACGCACGCACACACACAAACACACACACATACACACACACACACACACACACACACACACACACACACACACACACACACACACACACACACACACACTTATGCAGAGTTTTTAAAAAGGATCCCAGCATATGCACACATTCACATCTGCACACACGCAGATTTATTGCGACCTTCGGTGAACTTTAGGAAGTGACAAGCAGCCTGTTAAGTTTTTCTGTATTCCCTCCATATTTTACTGCCTTGTTGAAACGTGAAGGCTCCACACGCCGCTTTTAAATAAACGCGCCGTGTGTTTACAGCCATATTATACTGCTATGGAATGATTAGGTGACACGGGTTAAGATGAGTCACAAATGTTGCCTTTTTGTCGGAGCTCTTGCTGTGGAAAGAAGAGGGGGAGCTGTCATCAACAAGACCAAATGTGAAGCAACTGTTGCTTTAGTGTTAAAGTTCTGACTTTTATTTATTAATCAATGAACCCTTACAAGTGGAAATGGGCTTCAAGCACATTTAAATTATAGTGAAAACAAACAACACAAGTAGTGAATTTATTTTTATTTGTCTTGTTCCTGCGTGGTGTGTTTTCAATTTCATCCGAGAGAAGCAGGGATACTTTGCGCATTTTTTCTCCCAACTGAATCGTAAAACGTTACTTCAGAAGAAGCGCAAAAACAGCACAGGCTGCAGCCCTGCTTAATCAAAACTCTCTTTCTGACACTTTTAAGCGTGTCTATTACATTTCAACGTGGGTAAATCTGACAAATAAATGCAATTAAAAAAATAACTCAATGTTTGCTCGTATTCAGTTTAATTACATAAAATAACTCAATTTGCATGCAAACGATCAGTCAAACACATCCGAATTAAAAATCATGAATGACTAATTTTAGCACATGCAGTCGTGATGCAACGTGATGCATTTTCAGCAGGACTGCGGTATGTATAATTTTGTTTTATTTAGTCATCTCTGCTGGGATTACCTCACTGGGCGTTTGGAAAGCTCATTGGTTATAACATAATCTTCCCTCAACAGAGCATGCGCGTTACCTTAAAATATGAGAATATTTTATGGTGTGCATGCCCTCCCTGACTGTAGGCCCATGCTGTTGGAAAAGAGAACATAGCCATCACCCTGTATGGTAAACAGCTCACATTTATATGCTTGTTGTAACTAGATGCAATATAGGCTGGGACATAAAAAGGTTATTTTTAATTAAAAAAGCTGGATGCATGTGTTGTTGTTTTTTCCCATAAAATAAAGTGGCCTATGTAGCAGCATTTTCTTTTCTGGCAGAAAAGTTGAGGGATTTTTCTTTCCTTTTTTTTTTTTGTCCATGTTGTCTGGCCTGTATCCCATACTATGCTTGGCTGGCTCAGGCCACTTGTGCAGTAGACAAGTTTGTGGACTTGAAGTTAACTCAATAATGACTGGACCAAAATTAAATGTAGCCTGTACTTCTTTTTTGGATAAACTAAAGCTTATCTTAGAATTAATTACTTATGTTTGCGTTTTTACTGTAGAATGTGTGTTTTCATGTTTTTAAATATTAGAAATAATTTCTGTGTCTTCAAGGTGCAGTGAAAGAAAAAAAAAAGTCTGATTCACTGCTTTGCTATGGGTAGCCAATGGGATAAATGTTGCAGATAGTTCCGCTGTTATTTAATATCACTTAAAACTGCACACGTTCTATTTTGTATATAAATATTAACATGAGTTACTGAGCTTAGTATTAGTTTTGCTTTCTCAAAAAAAATCTCCACACCACAGACGGAAGCTTGAAGGCTCGGGTTCTGCTCTTTCGTTCTATTCCACTCACAGGTTACATTTTAAATTTATCTTTTATTTTTCTTTAAACTTTTGAGGAATTTTTAAAATGTATTTTCATGCGTGGTGACGTTTATTTTTTCAGAAAATATCTACTTTTACATTGTGGTATATATATATATTTACACGCGTCACCTCCTACTATTTACACTTTTAAATTTAGCAGGTAAATTTATCTGGGAAGTTTTTTTTTTTACTATAGTTTATCGCTAACAATTTTAGGTTTTGCAATTCGATATTTGACTTTGTCACATCTGCGTCGAACCCATTTCCGTGCGGTGTGTTGTCTGTGTTTCTTGAGCGAAATGTTGTAATTTTGCTCTTTTTGCCTCCTCTAAAATATTTTAAATATCGAATACAGTAAAGTAAAAACCAAACAGGTTCTCCATATATCGTCAGATTAGGCAGTAACTTGGGCTCTGAGTGACTGCACTTGGAATTTGCCTTCATATGGCTGATGGAGAGAGCTAATTGACTTCTTGCTGTGATTTACTGGAGCAGCTGTCCCCCAAATGGACTCATCCCAAACCTGTTAATTCATCTAAATTTCATAATGTGATGGCAACAAGGTGCACTGCCATCCCCACATCAATTACAATATCTCCACAACACAAATGGTTGCACTCATACATACACACATTTATTCCCGCAAAACATTAACAGACATTGGAATCAGTTTCTGAAAAATAACAACAAATTTCGCAATAATACTAACGGCATGTTATAATTGGCTTTTTTTCAGAGCTAATGACATTAATCGCAAAGCGCATCATCTATTCTAGTTTATTTTGTACAAACCTGCATGATAACTGTTTATGTGTTTTATGGCTTCGTAAACAGTTTTATAATGTATAATAAAGTCTTATCACCTACTAAGGTTAAGGATATTGAACTTAATGAATTGTGAAAAGACTTTCTCAATGTGCTTTCAATTTATAGGTTTAGTTTTTTTCACCTTGTGTTAGAACCGTGTTCTGTTTTGCTCCTACTTTATGCTCAGTTTGAGGCACAGTAACAGAATCAGGCGGGACCGGGACGTTACACGTGTAGAATTGTTCACTCACATAAATCACAGCGATATTTTGTGTCCAAAGGTCAGTAATGTGTAATTTGTCTTGTTAACTAATCAACATGAATATTAGACTCATTTAGGAAAGCTAAATTAGTATAACGATATTTATATGAATGCAATTCAAATTGCCTTCAAGAAAAATAAATGAATAAAATCTAATCAAATTATGATCAAAACCAGAAATTTATTTCCAAAATATTTGAAAAATATATATTTTGTGCTTGCGTAAATGTGTCGGAATACTTTCGGTTAATCTTTAGATATTTAAACTCAAATGATACTAAATCTAACCTCTTCTTTGAAAAGCCTCCTCTTTATTTATTTGTCATGTTTTAAGAATAAGGTATTCAACGAAGAAGCATTATAAATAACTGTAAAAATGTGACAATGCATTTTTTAAAATATTTTTTTCCAAATAATAACTGCTTGAAATTAAACTTTTTATCATAGCTTTGAAACCATAACATTTATCCAATTGTTTTGGAGAAACATGTAAAAATTTGAACATATGTTAATGGTTTCAGTTCATTATCATGTTTTACCCTAATTTGTTCAGTAAGAAAAAATATGAAGTAATTTTGATCTTTTCAGACTTAGATTTTTAAACGAGATATTCATTATTATAAGGCTTTAAGA
>NW_015112775.1:265178-274891 GCF_001443285.1 Poecilia latipinna | reverse complement strand
CCCCCTCTTTAGAAAAACATCAGTTTTCAGACAGGCCCAGGAACACACATCAGCTGCTATGACTCTGTTACTGCAAAGGTGAAGCCAAACAGCCTCAGAATCATAACATCTCTTTGCACATCCCACATTTTTTTTTCTTTTCCTGAAAAGAAAAGACCATAAATCATCAGGTTTGCCAGACCTTTGTGCAGGCTGAGTGGCAGATTGGAAACCTACAGTTTGTTGACCTTTTGATCTCAATTATTTTCAGAAATGCATCAGGTGAAAGGTTGACAGACATGACCGCCAATGACAATTGGGGCAGATTTAGGCCAGTTCTGGGCCTGTTTACTATTTTACAGCACTTACTGTCAAGTGGGTCCCTTTGATTTACTGCTGTCTTTAGAACACAGAAAAACTGAAGGCAGATTTTTTTTATTTGTTTTTTTTTTTTTTTTTTGTTATATTTTCCTGTGTATTTAGTGGCGGGAAAGTTAGAAAATATGCCAGCAACAGTCTTTGGAAATAAAGGGGGGCTTTCACCTAAAACCTACATAAGCTACAGCCCTGAGCCCAAGCCTCATTGTGTGGATTTAAATAAAAGTAAAAGATGAAAGAATGTGCCTTAGCTGTCCGAGGTGTTGAGGAGCCTTAGCAACGTCAAGAAAAAAAAAAAAAAAAAAAAAAAAAACGAGGTGAACCACAGGAAAAATGTACTCTACTGTAGCAGCAGCAGCACTGGAGAACTCGGTGTCCTCACAACACCTCAAAGTATATATAAGAAAGTTTTCATGCAAGCTCACTGAGTTTGTCACGTTTCACAATTTACATTTTACATAACCACTTTCTTTTAAAATGGAGGGGGAAAAAAAAAAAACATGTACGCCAGCCTTCAGGACGCACTTTTTGAAGATTATTAATTTATTTACGTTCCTTAATGAGAGAGGCTTTATTTACAGAGATGGTTTACATTGGGCTCTAAGGTATAAAGTAGTACGGACTGTCCTGTTCTCCAAATGACACTTCTGTAAGAAAAAAAAAAATCATTTGTACTACTAATAAAAAAGATAATCATAAAAAAAAAAAAAATCGGCTCTACTACTTGTTGCTTCATTGCAGTTAACTTTTTCCAAGCACTTCAAACTTGCATTAAAACCCCCCCACATGTATATATGGTTAAATTAATAGAGTTATATTTTAAATCTCTAAAATCGTAGTGACTTAAATATTTAATAAACACTTTTTGTGAACGCTTTGTTTACGCAGTTTCATTTAAAATACATTTTACCTTAAATAAAACACATTTCCCTGTAACTTTCACTGCTATCAAGTGTTTCATTTTTTACTTCTAATACTAGTCTTGAGAATAATTGGCCTGGACACGCAGAGCCCAAAACCTATTGTTCTTGCCAGGCAGGAGTAGTTGTTTTGGCAAAGAAAAAAGCCTCTGCAGACTTTGATTGTGTTGTGTTTTGCTCATGTCTGGACCTAATCACTTGACTTCTACCAGATGATTTCTAATAAACATTAACCTGTGCATTCCCCCCCCACCCCCCTCCCTCTCTCTCCTGCTATATGTGGAGATTTTAGAGAAGGGCTGTAATGAGAGTGCGCCTGAAGTTAAAGAGGCAGCGATATTAGGGAGTAGCACCGCGGCACATTTCAAAGCATTTTCTCGGCGATATTTGAAAAACGGAGTCGTGCGGTGAACTCCTGCGTGTCCCTTTTAAAACAAACCCTGCGCCTGTCAATCACCGCACATTCCAACCAATCCCAAAGCTCCCTTTTTAAAAGCAGGTTTGCCTGCTGTGCTTTTATATTGCACCATGGCCTGTTTCGAAGCATTTTTTACTACCACGGTTATTGCCACAAATCAAGAGGGCAAAGTGAACCGGCATGGGACTCACACCAACTCTAACGAAACTGAGTCTGGTTGCAGCTTCCGCGATGTTCACGGCCAAGAATTTCACATGCAGATGATATACAGCAAGGGGAGAGAAAAAAAAACAGCAACATGGGAGCAGAGTTTCTAGGTACATCCTGACTGCTTGCACTGGTTGATTTCTGCAAACTCACAGGCAAACTCACAACAAAACATGACAAGCCTTTCGAGGTTTAGTGGCTGCCCTCTCTCTTGCGTCAACCCCGGGGAGAGCAATACTGAACCCAGCGTGGTGCTGCCACCTTTGGCAGGGGAGCACATGGGACACCCCACTGGCAGTTCCTTAAAACTCTGCCCCTCGCACAATTTGCGAGACTACCCCGAGACGAGGTCCAGTGCATATGTTGACCACTCGGTTCCCAGTTTTTCAGACTCTGGATATCCCAGTCACCGGTTAGAGCACAGCCCTAGGGGCATTATCATTGGAGCAAATCTCTCTGGAGCCGGCATGCCACCCGTCACTGATCAACTGGCACCAAGACCCAACCAACATGGCGGGATGGGAAGGTACCGGGACTTTGCTGGCTGCAGGGACAACAGGAGCCACGCTTTTTTTGCCAGCTACCAGGAGCAGGCCCACGCCTCCACGGACGCGTCCCGCGACCTCGGCGGTCAGATGATGCTGGGTCTACCTGGCGACCTCCTCACCCGGACTCACTCCTACGGCCAGACCATCAACCCCAAGGGAAACAGCCAGCAGATTGTCACCCAGTTCCTGGGTCTCTACAAGCCCCTGAACATGGCGATCCAGCGTGGGGGAGCCGACGCCTTCCTCAGGTGCTCCAAACAGACGGTGAAGCATGAGCTAGTGTGCAAGTGGAGTGACGGCAAAGAGGCAGGAACGGGGAAGCTGCCCTGCTCCAGAGCCTTCGGGACCATGTATGAACTTGTCACCCATGTGACAGTGGAGCACGTCGGAGGACCCGAGCACTCTGAATACATTTGTCACTGGGAGAACTGTGCGAGGGACAGGAAGCCTTTCAAAGCCAAATACAAGCTGGTGAATCACGTCAGGGTCCACACTGGGGAGAAGCCCTTTCCCTGTCCATTTCACGGCTGTGAGAAAGTTTTTGCTAGATCAGAGAATCTAAAGATCCACAAGAGGACTCACACAGGTCAGTATAATAATAATAATAATAATAATAATAATAATAATAATAATAATAATAATAATGCATTTAAATTGTCAAATATTTATTATTGATTAAAAATGTATTTTTAGCGTTTATCTGTCTCACAGTAAGCTTTTTATTTTTTCAATTTTATTATTATTATTATTATTATTATTATTATTATTATTATTATTATTATTATTATTATTATTATTATTATTATATGTTTCATTTAGACCCGTGCTACGTATTTTGCGATTAAACGTTCTAATTTTTTTGTGGGGTTTTATTTTGTTTTATTATGTTTTTTTTTCGCCGTCCACGTCAGTTTTTACTCGCATGTCTCAGGAGAAAAAGAGAGAGAGAAAGGGAAAAAAAAAACAAAAAAAAAAACACGTGTAGTCCTTACGCAGGAGCCACAGATGAGAAAGTAGTAAGACAGCTGCAAACGATTGCAGTCAGCAGGCAGCAGGCCTGGCGCTTTGGGTGCCTCCCTCACTTCATTCAGAGAAATTATTAAATAAATGCCGGGACACCGGAGAGCTGTGACGTAGCCGTTACGCTGCTTGTGCCTCCCAGGGATTTATCTTCCTGTGTTCACAGAGCACACCGCTCTGTGATGTAGCCATGATGTTGTGGGAAATAATAACAATTTAAAAAGTTGAGGAAATGGTGGACTTTAGCTGTAAATAAAAATAGGCTGTGTTTAAAAATTTATCCCGTTGCCGTCCCCCCTCCTCCCCCCCCCGCCTCCTCACTTTTCCTTTGAAGGGCATTTCATATGTTACCATGAACCGTGAAATATCTCGTAAAATGCTTTTTTAACTTCACAACCTGGCATTTCTTTTTTTTTTTTTTTACCAAACACCCAACCATATGAAATAAATCAGCATGCAGTTATATTTTATTCCATTTTCCACACATGTCAGCCTAATTACGTTAAAATAAAGGCATTTAATTTTGAATTATATAAATAAAGTGAATTGCTTTCTCACAAAATTAAAATGAAAAGAAAAGGACTGGACTAAATACATATTCCTTGGGTGCTGTCTTTTATTTCTGCTATGTATTGTTTTATTATTAAGAGCAGCGGAAGAAAGAGGCACAACAGATCCCCATGTGACACTGGCTAAGCTATCACACAGCTGCACATGCGTACAGTGTGCATATTAATCAGGCTCTTTATGTAATAACAAAAAGTATCATAAAACACACATAAGGAATCCAGTTATTTATTTATATAGCAACAGTTTACAACAGATGTCTTCTCAAGAAACTTCAAAATACAGGAAGGGCCAAATGATATCCAACTCTGTGGACATATTCAGTCAAATCAGACTCCACACAATCCAATCATAATTTCAATTCAGTTACATTAAATCCAGTCTGATTAAAACACAACAAAGTCCAATTCATTCAGAAAATGAAGCACATGTACTTTAGAAATACTTAGAAAAACTGTACTGCCATGATGCTTGCAGAGAGCTGTTGTGCAGTTAACTGAAGTGATTAATTTGTTCAAACAGAATGGCAATGAGGCAAAAATGTATTACACGTTTCAATGGGAAGTGATGGAAAGCTACAAGGAAAACTGTTAACCAACCCTGAAGACGCTCTTAAAGCGTGATCTTAAAGCATATATATATATATATATATATATATATATATATATATATATATATATATATATATATATATATATATAGAGAGAGAGAGAGAGTTTTTAACTGAATTTCAACCCAGAGCCTTATATACGTGTCACATTAAGGGATGCGTATGGATGGTGGGACCCGTTATTGACGGAAGATCCGCCCTCCGTCAATTCTCCATCTCTGTGCAGCATTTTGGTGACGTATGCCATATGATGGTTGGATGTTCAGGCCTGTATGCGCTTTCATGACTCGTCCCCGTTTCTGTCTCTGCACGTTTTAGGTGAAAAACCGTTTAAATGCGAGTTTGACGGCTGCAACCGGAGATTCGCGAACAGCAGCGACAGAAAGAAGCACTCCCACGTCCACTCCAGTGATAAACCCTACATGTGCAAGGTCAGGGGCTGTGACAAGTGCTACACCCACCCGAGCTCTCTACGGAAGCACATGAAGCTCCACTGCACCAAGGAGCACGTCGCCAAAGGCGGCGACGCGCCTCCCGGTGACGGGGGTCATGCTGCGGAGGGCAGGCCGGCCCGAGCGTCGGACGTTGGCCAGATCAGCCCCCCTCAAGCCCCCACCTCCACTCAGGATGTCCCCCTGTCCCCTGAGAGCCGGGACGAGTCGACCCCGAGGTCACGCTTCCATCACGCGTTTGACAGCAGTTTGGACTACTCCGCGCACAGGTCGCAGCCCCTCTTGGACCCTTTGTTGCTGCAGAGGGGCAGCTACAGGTCCCAGTCTTCCCAGTACCCCTGCGGCCAGACTGGTCACGCTTTTGCCCAGACCTCGCGGACTTTCTCCTCGGCTTCTCCCTTTCAGAAGAGCATCGTGAACGGATGGTACACATGCCACAGTGGCGTGGACACGTTCCCACCAAAGCAGTGCAACAACATCCCCTCCCTCTGAGAACCTGAACGCAAACTGTGGGCCTCTGTTTTCATGTTGTAGCCTAAAACCCAGCAGCTGTTTCTCTTTTACTCTGTGTACTTTTGTGAATGCTGTATGAAATAGTTTCTGAAAAGTCCTTTTGAATTTTGCATTGCGAAATATGGCCAAGTTTTTGTCGTTCTTATTGTTCTCCGCTCTCCCTTACATCTCCACAGTGTGCTTTAGGAGCGCATACGCGTTGCATAACTTAAAAAAAAAATGTCGGTCTGTCTTAAAAGTGAAAAGAAAATGATTGTTTTTTTTAATGTAAGTTTTTTATATATATAATTATCAGCGCATTACGCATTCTGAACCTAAAATCTCTTACAGGAAAGTTAAAAAATAAATCTGAATGTAGCCCTCACAGTAGGGGTCTTTGTTGAATGTAAACTAGGTTTAATGTATGTCGGGATGAATAGAAATATTATTCATGACTTTATGTATATCGCAGGTTGAATCATTATCTGGATGATCTTTACTTAGGTTAAATTTTGAGATCTAACAGGCCTGCTTGGTGGGCCTGCAGCATGATTTGACTTTAATTAATATACCGGCAGGCTCATTATTTTTTTCCTTTCCCTTACCCTTGATTATGTTCAACATCCTCGCTCCTTTTTTCCATGAAACATTCGTGCTCTATAATATGTGTTTATTTCACATTTCTGTGCAAAGTGAGTAAAACCAGAGTGTTCGTGTTAATGGGAAAAAAAAACAAAAAACGTTTAATTAGAATACCTTCCTGCTGTACATAAGCATACTGTATAATTAATTATGTATCTTATATTTTATTAAAGTGTCTATATTCTCTTTGATCAGATATGTGTGATATACCCTCATCAAATAATTTTCAACAAAGATGCAAACTTTTCTCTGGGTACAAAAAAAGAGAGAAATTATCCATGTCCTGTGTTAAGATTTGGAATTCAGTGTGAAGCCCTCCTACAGCTCTTAATATACATATGGAAGAAAAATCTATCTGAGTTAAATGAGACTGATACATGCATCTGTGAGGGCTGTCCTTTATTTATTTTATCATGTCTGTTTGCCTTGTTGAGTTCCCTGACATGACATTTGACGTAAATTGGTGCTATATAAATAAACTGAATTTAATTTGATTTAATATACAGAACTACACTATCTTGTAATATGAGAGCATCCTGGTAACAGCTTGCCTTAATGTTCATATGTCTGTTTTATAATTGATCAAAATTACTGGGTTTCATGTTGCGTTTTCTAATTTTTCAACCCATCTCAACGTTCATTGAAGGCAAATATAACTCATGTTGGAAAAGTCTTGGTTAAAGAAACAGCTTTCAAACAAAGATGTTGGTTTTGCTTTGTTAGATTTTCTTTCTGCTAATGGTGAAATGATTGCCTCCAGTACAGTTTCACTGACACATTTGTTCACGTTCCTTAGTTCTTGTACCTTCTGGAATGCAAATGTCAACAAACAGCTCATTATTTCGCAGGAATGAGCCGAACAGATCTCTCTTTTCGACGCCTGTCTTTTCTTTTTGTCTTCAGACTTTGAGTTCGCTTTTGCAATCTAGTCTTGGTGCAAAGGCTGAACTTGTCTTCAGCGAGTTATTGTTCCCGGTTCACACTCCCTGATTCATGTGTCATAAAATACATCTTTGTCTAAAGATGTCAAGAGGAGTGCAGTTGAAAGCCCAGAGACGAGCTGAAAGTACAGTATGGGTCGTCTTGATGATGAATAAAGACATAAAAATAAATCTTTCACTCTAAAAATGATTTCTGACCAGTTTCCATGCATGCTATCCATATTTTTTAGTAGTACACAACTTGGATTCAAACTTATAGACATAAATTAGGTCATGTTGAGTCGTTTGACGTTTTTTGGGGGATCGTATTTGCAGGACATGATGGTCGCAGTGATCTTTCAGCTAACATCAAAGTTTTTTCTGTTCAAGATTTTCATTAGATATTTGGATGATCATGAAAACGAGTGCACTTACTGGTACAAGGCTGCATTTTTGACCCGCTGATGATTTCTTTCTGTATACTATTTCAAAGTCAGAACAAAAGCGTTACAGGAAATGCATAATTTTTGCCACGATATGAAGAACGAAAAAATAAATACTGGATTATCTGTTTCATGTCTTAGTGAAAAGCTGAAAAAAGTATGTTTACTGTATATGTGTACAGTATTTGCAGATGTCTTCAGATGCAGTCTGAGATTAACTTGTTTATGTATTCTGTGTTGTGTGTATGTTACCCACGAGGATGCATCATTTGGGAGATTCAGATATTTTTGAACGTGCTTTTTGCAAATCCCTCACGAACTTTCAACAATTTCAATTTCTGTATGACACCGAGCAGTTTGCACTGCTTTATTTTACTTTTCGTAATTAGCAGTGACTTAGCATTGCTGTTTGAGAGCTACTTAATGTGATGAAATATTAATATTAGTGTAGCTGAAGATTTTATAAGTCTTAAAGGATCATCTCAAGTGCTTGATTTGAAATATTTAGATAGAGAGGTCTTTCTGTCTTTAAGCAAAGTGGGCCAAACTTTTCCAGCTTTGATCCCTTTGCTTTAATGGACAGATTACTAGAATTTATGAGATAACTTTCTGAAGAACGCAACCGCAGTGAGAGTTGCATCAAATGCTTTAGGTATTAAGATAAAGTGAGGTGTTTTGAAGCAATGTTGAGATTTTTAAATCTTACCTCTTATCTGCTATGCCCTTCCCTTTCCTTCTGTAATTCTACAAATAATCCAAGTGTTCACAGAGATATTTAAGTCAGAAGATGTATTTGTTAGAACAATATGTTCTAGCGGGGTACGAGGACGCCGCCGCCGTTGCCGCCGCCATCGCTGCCGCAGTGCCACGCGTAAATGTCTACCCCAGTACTTAACCGCTGTGCTGTACATTCAGACCAAGCTGTGGTAATATTCCATAAACACTGAATCCCACCACACCCTTCCCCCCAGTAATCATCACTGATTAGACCCTGCACTCCCCAGTTTGCCACTTGCCCGCCGCCATCTTTATTTTTGTGCTCTGCCTAGCAACAAGAGCAGGCGCCATTTTGGATGGGGTATACATCAGGTTGATATAAATAAATCTTTTTTTTTTTTCTACTTTGGCTTTCACTGAATTGTGACAGGGTAAGCCCCCCATTTCTCCCACGTTGCTTTTGGGTGGAACATATGAGGAACCCAGCTGTGAACTAGAGGCTGGGCTGCTTTGTCACACCAGATCTTTTGCTTTTATGCCTCATCATAACCAAATATGACATCTTGTGTAATTTACACTGTGCAGCTGCCATACCTTTCCAGTGACTGTCCGGAAGCTGGCCGCTGCTGGAACGGCTGTGTCAGCACTGACACTGACTGACCGAGTGGGTTTTTAATTGGATCTCTGGCTTTTTCCTGGACCTCCTCAGGTCGAGTTAGAGGTGCTTTTGCTTCCCTACTTGCTTTCTTTTTATCAATATCCCCTCACCCTCCTTTTTTATACCAGATTCTCTTATTTCTTTCTTCTCATCAACCTTTATCCCTGCAGCTCCTGGCTATCTTCACCCTCTGTGGCTCCTTCATGATGGCCCTCTAATCTCTGCCAGTGTGGCTCCATAGTAGGTACCATTGATACACAGTTCCTCATTCTGGCCCCGACAAGCAATCGTGTGGACTCCTATATAGTGGATCTGCAAAGTGTTCACAGCCTGATTAAAAAGTAAAATTCATGGTAATTGTTTGTTTTTCAACCTTTATTTTTACAAATACCCTGAAGCAGTCTGTTAGTAAAATACGTCTTAATTTTGTAATATTTGCTCAGTCCTTTCTCCAAATCTTTCAGACTGAGTGGACATTAATTGTCCACAACCCTCTAGGAGACCCCACAGGTTAAAATTAGGATCTGAACTCTTAGTAATTCCACAGTCTTTTTTGTTTTGTTTCTGGTTAAGCAATTATTTTGTTGCTTTGGATTCACCCTTAGTTGTGATCCCGATCTGCAGCTTTAAGTCTAACATACAGAATTTTGAAGAAAAAAAAAAAAAAAAAAAAAAAAAAAAAAAAAAAATTAAAAAATTAAAATTATATTTTTTTAAAAAATTTTTTACCCCCCCCCCCCAA
>NW_015112775.1:226231-262110 GCF_001443285.1 Poecilia latipinna | reverse complement strand
TTACCCCCACAAATGGAAACACAATAGAAGCAATTTAATTAAAATAAAAAAAATTTTAAAAAAAAAAAAAAAAAAAAAAAAAAAAAAAAAAAAAAAATATATATATATATATATATATATATTTGAAAAATCTCTTAATCCCACCCTCCTAGAAAGAAAACACCTTAGGTCCACAAGACGAAACATCACAATAGAGAATGATATTGCCACCATAGTGTTTCAACTGAAAAAGTACCAAAAAGAAGCCAAAAGTACACAAATTCAGACCACAACTCACTTTCACAAACTGTTTTGCTGAATATTAGTCAGATCTGGATAAAGAATCAGGAAACATCTCTTTCTTGTAGGCCTGTTCCTTGTTGTTAACATGCAGAGTAGATTATTATCATAAATAAAACACGAGCAATACTTTGCAGACATATTTGCAGCTCCCTCAGCTTTGTCTTTTTATCAACTTTGGGGAAAAGTCCAGTTTTTATTATTTTAATTTCTTATTATACACAGTTAGGTCCAGGTTTACCATATTCCTGGCAAAGATAGATTAAAAAATATTTTAATAGAAAGCAAAGATGTTTGTTTCTGAAAGCAAAGATGTTTGTTTCTGATTCAAAATGAGACGGGCATCTCTAACAAGCTACTACAACAATATCAAATAATGAAAGAACATTTAGTTTTACTGATATTGAAGTAAACAAGTTGTTAACAAGCAATTAGTTATACCTTTCTTAATAATCAATTGAAAAAATATGACTTACCATTACAACTATAACAATTAGACCTCTTTTCTACTAGTGTTTTGATCATTTATCTGTGTTGACAATCTTCAGATCTCTGAGGTTAGAAGGCCTCCTCATCACCACCCTAATCTTTAACACAGCTTCCAATCAGAAGAGAAAGAATAACTTTGGCCCCAACATTGGCATTTTATAGCAGAGTTGACCCATTCAAACCTTTGAAGGCTGTAGCAACTTATGAGTAACGAGGTCTCAAAGATACCAGAAATCAAGTCTGGCTGTCCGTCAAAGGTCATAATGATTTGCAAGATGTTAAAAGTTTCCAAAACCTCTAAAGTGTCAGTGCAGGACCTGCAGCAGACCTTGGTCAGCTCACTATCTGAAACCACTGAATTTTTCTGTGTATCAGAGAAAAACATGAGACTATGAGTAAAACGTTAAAGCAGAAGCAGAACTTTGCCCTTCAACATGACAATGACCCAAAACAAACCAGTTATTCCACCAGAAAATGACCGAGTGACTACTTTATATTAATGCTTAATGTCTGTTTGCTGAGAGCATGTGAAAGTGAAGCTTTATTCTTTGGTTGTTCTCATAATCTTGGCAAATGAAGTTGATTCAGATTCTGAGAATTAAGTCAAAGTCAAAACCCTGATCTTGACCCCATTGAAGTCAATATGGGGGAGGGCTGTGAGGTCCTTAAAATGGACTAAACATACAGGAAAGAGGGTCAGTGGAGGTTCCACATCAAATTTATTGGAGGTTGATAGGGTTGCAGTTCGTTTTCATTTAGGTTCAGAACAAAAGAATGGAACAAAAAAACAAAAACATGCCAATATTTCACAGCTTAATATGTTAAATTAGCCACAGAATCCAGATAATACAAGTTCTGGAGCCGCAGGTTGCAGAACACTGATCTAAAAGACGAAAACTGTTAGCCTGTCTCACTGTAGCTAAATGAACAACACCTGCATTTTCAGTGTCTTGTTAAGGCATTAAACTGGTCCAGGCAACCAATTATTTATGCTTTCTTTGTCACTGCCTATAATAAGAAATTGATTTAGAATTATCTCTTCAGTACAGAGGCCAGGACCAGTTCTGCAGGGGCACTGGCCCCTGTTAGTCCCTGCCTAGAACCGCCCGTGCTCCCGCTAAGCTTCATTTCAGATAAACCAGATTCACTGTGATTTATGGCAGCCGTGAATTTAAAAAGGCTGAAGTTAATCAGAAAGGGGCTTCGAGAAAAGGGTGTGCATACCTCTGCAACCAGGTTACTGTACCTTTATTTCTATACATAAATAAAGGTACATATATATTCTCTATCATACATCATATATTAATATTATCTACTTTAACATTTTCTCAGATATGTTTTTTGTCGGTTGAATTATGCGGGATTTGTGTCCCAGTAAAGTGCAAGGATTGGCTTTAATTTTTGCGTTGTAAAAGCCTGACATTTTAACGGGGCTGTGAACGATATTTACAGGCGCTGCGTTTGCTTTTTCGCTCTCTGTGGAGAATTGCAACGCCACATGGATGCAGCTGTTCAGGGCTTTGGCATTTAGACATCGATGTGGCATCAGGCCAATTATAACATTTCATAAACTCCGATTCCAAACCGTAAGACAAACAAATGTACAACACAAGTACACACAAAAGAGCAGCTCGTACAGTATTTTTCTATCTGAGATAAGGTGATCTGTTTCATGTCGAAATCGTTTATTTGCGAGAACTAATAAGCTTATAAAACACACATTAGTCGCGAGGCCCTTTTGCTAGACAATGCCATCATTACAGTCCTATGCTCATGTTTGGAGAATTTAAGTCCCACTTCGATGCTCTTGTGATTTAAGCAGTCCTTTAAATTTCTCTGGTGTTCATCTGCACAGCGGTTTTCTGATTTCTGTGGTGCCAACCCCCCGTGTAGACCAGCCTACACCAGGGCTTATTAAACTAGGCTCCTTTTTATTCTTCTCAATGGTTGCTGCTATGTCAACTTAAGCCCAAGCCTCTCCCCCCCCCCAAAAAAATGCTCAGCTCTCTGACTATTGTTACAGAATTTTTCAAAAAATTGGTGCAACTGACTGAGGTATTGCTGAATAGCCAACATACAGCAGGACGGAAAGAAAAGCCCTCATGCCTAATGCATGCTTGTCTTTTGATCCTTTGCAATTTACCCTGTGGCTGGTTCTTAAAAAGAAATCTTTCTTTTCTTTTGTCATTTATTATCCATGCCTTACATAATATAGATTTCAGCCGTTTGAGATGAGACGGCTTTTCAAATACTTTCATGGCGCCTTTTTAGCTGGTCAGCTCAGGAGGTTGCTATATGAATCAAAATGTTTACCATGATCAAACAAACAACGGCAAACAGACAGGAAAAGTCGTGCTATGTTGTATTTATAATTCAGCATTTAATGTAACTATGTGCGATGTCCATGCTAAATAAATAATACATAAAAATCATATCTTATAGAAGTCATTTTTCAAGACTCCAGGAGAGGTAGAAGTTGAGCTGGGTGGGCAAATCTTTGAAGATCTTTCAACTCTTCCGACCTCCAAGCCTTTGAGATGTATTCCATGCTTTTAAGGGAATGACCAAAACTTTGGTCCTCCTGCTTCTAATCCTTGCACCAGACCCCTTGTCATCAGAGATCAACCAGTCTGAGCCTCAATGCCCCCCACTCATAGGCAAGGGCAGCTGGCGGCTTTCATGTATGCAAAGAGCCATATGAATATGTTTAAATATGCATATTTGAGCAGAAACTGTTGCCTTTATCTGCATCTGTGTTTTTTTTTTTTTTTTTTTTCTGGACAACTCTAGTATATGATCTTTGAGAAATGATCAGTTACATTTTAGAGCCCCTGCATAATGACTCACATTTTACAGAATGCATTTGAAGTGTCTGTTAGAAGCTGTTACAAAGCCTTTGATCGTGCCTCCTAAAGAACCCGGCGCTTCAGATTTTTAATAAAACCAAAAAAAAAACAAAAAAAAAAAAACATGTGAGGAGATGTTTTAATCGCCTGTTGTCTCTCACAACCATCACGCTTTATTAAATAAATAAATAAATAAATCATTTTCTTTTTTTTTTTTTACATGGTTTCTGAAAATTCTGCTGTTTGAGGTTAAACTTGAAAAACAGCGGATCACACTGATCACGATCCAGCGTGTTTCAAAGCGGGGACCAATGGTGAGAGCTTAATTTCTGTCTGTTGCAGTATGCATTGCGAGGCAGCTGCGTTATCAAGCCTGTGAACGCGACATCAGACGGAAGGTTCCCGTTTCTGATCCCATTCCTACTGAAGTCCATCCATTTCAGGAACATGGGTGCGTTGACATGCTCAAGCTTGCGCCTGCTGATTCGAGGCCATTAAATGAATATGTAGTGGACATGAGGCTGTGTGTAGTTTTAGGGTTTGTTAAAGTGGGATCCCATGAGGCCACAGTTTAGAGGCCTTTTCAGCGAGAATGTGAGGCAATCTTGCTGTTAGCTCTAAACGCTCCAACATCACCCCAGGGCCTAGTAACTCTACAATGATGGATGTGGGGCGTTGGGAAAAGAGGGTGGCCCTTCCCCAACACAGGAATTCCCCTTGGGCCTTTTCAATTACGACTAGCCAAAGGTTTCTACTGTGATGATATGTTGAATTAAGGCTGTGACGGTAATGAAAGGGACAAATGTGATTTGGTGTGGCGTTGACCCTCAACTACAAGCGGCAGAGCCACATCTGGGAGTTCCTGTTTAGGCTGTGAACTGATTCACTTTTTGTCACATAAAATCAACCCTTCAATCTGTTTTGTGGGGATTTTATGTGATAGATAGGAAAAAGCAGCATTTGATTGTAAAGTGATTCATAGTTTTGATATAAAAAATCTGAAAAGTGTGGCATGCATTTGTATTTATCCCTCTCTAAAAGCAGTGCAACTGCTTGCCTTCACAGGTCACCTACCTAAGCCAATGCAGCTTTTTATTACAGAAGAGGTCAACTGGCATAATAGAGATTAGGGAACACAACAGACAGGGCTGGGTTAAAGTTGTAGACAAACTTAAAGTACGGTAAAGATGTAACACAATATCTAAAGCTTTGAGCATCTCACCGATCGCCGCTCTGTCATTTTCTGATGATGGAGACAACTACAAACCCGCAAATGAAGTGCATAAAGGTGCACTGCACAAACAAGAAGAGTGGCAAGAAAGCAATAAGAGCCTATGTGAAAATATATTTAGATGTGAAGAGCAGTTCTTTAACATAAGAACTGCTGCAGTAATCTTTTCGCCAATTAGTTCTGTTTCTGTGCTGATTTAAAACCTGTGAACTCTGATTCTTTCCACAGAGGAGTTAGTATTTATATCAGTCTGCAGGGAATGTTTCCTTTTTAGGATATCTCAGAAAAAGGTGGAGGATAAAAGAAAAATCATTCTTTTATGCAGCCAAGGAGAGTGTTGCATTTTCAACAAGTCCAACTGTTAAAGTTGAATATTCCTCAGCAAATTGACCTTTGTCCACTGCTGTGCTGGAGTAACACAGTGTATGAAAATGACTTTCCTTGGTTATGTAATTCCAGAAATTATGCAGTCCGCTTTCGCAACTGGGTGTGTCTCAGGAAACGCATTTAACAACAAATAAATCATATTTGCATGGGAATTGAGTGGAATGAGGACAAAATCCTAAACCCGCTTTCATAGGTCTAATTACAGAAACCAAATCCTGCTAATGAAGCTGTGCTTGGACCGGATAAGAGCTGCTTTTCTGTCCATTTATCAACATTTCTGTTTGAAAACACAACAAAATGATTGAATTACAAACAGCTGCCATGTAATCACCATTTGGTGAATAAACATTATGAATTCAGTAATAAAGATGCATACCATTTACAACCACATAAATGTACAGTAAGTATAAAAATATGCTTGTTTTATTTTAGGTTACAAAAACACTTTTTAGCAGATTAAAATGAGACATCACCCACTGCAGGATTAAGTATGGGTTCTTGGTTTTACACATATATGAACAAGATCTGAACAGCTGGCTTTTGCCTACATGTAATTTATTTTTAATACACATGAATAGCATGCTTATTTTCAATATTGCATGTTCTAAAGCCTTTATTATTGCCTTATTAGCTGCTTTGAGATGACCAAGTTTATGCATGATCATGTTACTAACTCAATTCTGTTAGTAGCTCGATTCTAAAAGTGATATATATATATACATTCTGAACAACCAATTTAGGAATAAACAAATCTGGAGTTACTCTGAAAATGTTAATATTATATATGGCCATTTTAAAAATAAAATTTTTATAAAAAAAAAATAAAAATGATGAAGATATAACCTACAGAATCACTGGGAAGACATATGTGGAAAGTTAGGTGGAAGGAAAAAGTGTGGTAGAAAATGGTGCACAAACAGCAGGCATTTAGTGGATTTCCACAAGACATTGACTGTGGTGTGTGGTTAGTGCTTTAAGAGTACAGGTGTATCCATAACCTGGGGTGGCGTTAGTTTTGTTAAGTCATCTCTGAACCAGAGGTGTCTCACCTTGCAAGGGGACATGGACTGAGCTGCTGCTCAGAGTCTGGAGGAAGAGTGGAGCATCGCAGGTTGCTGAGGTTCAGTGTTGGGTTTTTGAAGTCAGTGATAATTTGAGGGTCAGCAAACTGGTTTGAACTAAACCCCAAAGAGAATCTGTCATGTGAAAAATTAGCTGAGTGAGACCAGAGCCAACAATGCAGGCGAGCCCTAAACTGTTCAGTCCGTAGCAGGAAAACATTTTCTGCATGAAAAATGTGTTTTTTGTTTTTCTTGGTTTTGTGTAATGCTAACATTTTCTAAGAAATTGAAGCTCATATGAATAAGCAGAACTTCATTACTGAAATATTTCACTTGGAATCGATGAATCTAAACAACACAGTTTCATGTTTAGAATTTATTTACCAAAATAAGTCAACTTTTTGATTATATTCTAACTTGCATGTTGAGATGAATCTGTAAAGTCATGATCAGAACAACACTGTGCATCATAAATTCCTTTCATCTTTCATATCTCGTCTGATGCCTGTTCTTAGTTTCCATCTAATTTCATACCTCCTGACCTTTAGCTTACTTTTTATCATCTCTTGCCTTATGTTGCTTCTCTGATCATCTCAGAAATGTTTCTGTTTTTTTTTTTATTTTTAGTTTAGCTCTAGGCTTTGCAACAAAACGGAAGAATAAACGTCCAATTTTCCTTTTAAAAAAAGCCAGAGTTGGTGGTGAAGTACTGGCTTGTGTGAATGTGTGTCTGTATGCAATATGTAGCAGCGTGGCGGACTCAAGTCCCAGTGTATTCAAGCCCACAGATCACAGAAGTTTTGAAAATCTCCTTGATCATTTCCATTTCTAAAATAACTTCCTTTGAACATTCCAAGTCACTTGTGTGTGCGTGGTGTGTGTTTTTTTTTCCTTATTTATAAAGCCTATTTAGACAATCAAGGAGTTGAAAAATAATTAGGCTCCCATGCATGCGCTTGGACATGTACTCCCTTTCAATCAGTTAAAACCAGCTGTTAATTAAACTTCTGAGCTGCCCAAATAATTTTCTTATTAGCCGCAACGTTCCTCAGATCTGATGTCAGAGGAGCACATTTTCTCTTTGGCTGCGTCTTTCAGTGTGTTTTATTTCCCACAGAAATCCCACTGACCCACATAGTTGATCTCAGTTTTGAAGTGAATAATATAGAAGTTAAGCAGAACGCAGGCTCTATTATTAGTCCCGTCTGAGCCTCTGTTTAGGTGCTGCTGTGTTGCCGAATTCCCCGAGAGGAGGCATTACCATCTCATTTGGGTAAGGCTCAGATTACCTCACACAGCCGAGCCGTTTTATGTGTCGGGATGTGAGTTGTCAGTGCTGAATGTTTATTCTAGCATCCAAAGGCACGGCCAGTCCGGATCCGTTTCAGCGACATCACACATGACAACTTGTGATGCCACCTTACTGATATTTCCATTGAAGGGGACTCTCACTGTCAACAACACAGTATTGATCCTCAGGACCGTTTTAACAGCCGCCTCGCACCCTTTCACACACACCTGAGTGACTGCGGGCTGAAAATGTTTTGCTGGTAACTTTGCTGGAACGTCGTCTTCTTTAAGTCGCCAGTCGAGGCGTTGTGTGCTATGCAGAGAGAGAGGACGATGCAAATCAAATAAATTAATATGCAACACTAATGTTTTCATCCTGATTAAAAGGCAGTGGCATGATGAGCAATCAAAACAAGAAATAAACTACATGGATTAAAAATTTGCTTTTAATTGGGTAGATGAAAGAGGTAATTAAATGCAGTTGAGTTAAGTCTCTATTTCAAGTCAGCCAGTACTCATTTATTAAAAATGAAGACGTTTAGTGATGCGATGAATTGCTCTTTTCAACATTTATGACCTGAAACATAATTTTTCTTATTATTTTCTCAATTTTAATTATTATTGTTCTTTGGTATTTTCATTAGTTGAAATGAACTCAGGTTCTTCGTGAGCGGTCTACAGTTTGTTGTAACATCTTGCTGAAACTAACCCAATGAAACCACTTTTCTGAAGTTTCTTTCAGCAATATTGAAATGTTCAATAATTTGTTTATGTAATAAAAGTTAAAATAAAATACAACACCCCCTTCTCCCCAATGCTTTTGTTAGCTCTGCTAAAGATCTGTAACTTGCCCATCATTAAGTTAATCTTTAAATTATTTTAATACAATTTATTGCAGAAATAAAATCACTAGTGTGTGTTAATTTGTTAAGATGATTAAAGAAAATCATACTTTAAGATATTTTTAAGAAAGTGGTGCCATGTGTACTGGTACTGTTGGCAATTAAATCATGTAACTGAAGCATGTTTTAACTCATTCTTGACCTTTTTCAGTTCATCAGAGTGTCTAGGAACTTTGATTTGGTCATTAAGACTTTTTTCCCCTGGAGTGTGACACAGGGGCCTGTTCCTCTTTCTTCCAACACTGAGGCGCTCTTCAAAATGGGAAGGAGAAGAGAACCTGACATTTGTGTAATGTGCATTGATGTTTGCAGTTTATAAAATATATTTTCCACATCTGCAATCTAATGAGCAATTAATGAGTTTAAGACAAGTAGAACAGTCACAGTGGTGACTTGGATGTTGACCCATGTTTATCTTGTCACTAGTATTCAGGGTAGTAAGGAAGGAGCCATACTGCTGAGTAACTGGAGCAAAGACTGGCATCTTGACGTCACAGTGTGGCTCAACTCGGCTCAAATGTACTCTACACATTTAGGGTGACTTTCCATTACAATTAAGTAACAACTCTAATGAAGTAGTTGTATAGTTGCGCAGTTGCAGAATCTGAAAAACTGGCATAATTCAATCTGGATGCATCACGAACAAAACGCAGCAATGGAGGACATGGAAGCTGTGTTACACATTCTGCTCAGTTTGTGGAGTTTTGGCAGATTCAGTTGCTGTTGTGAGTCTTCAAAACTGTAAGGGAGACTCTTGTGACCCCCTAGCCAATCAGTGATCGGCAATCTTTTCAGCCTTATGTTACACAACTAGAACCCCAATGAAGTAGGTTCCAAAAACAGGGATGTTTCCACGTAACCGTTACTGGTGGAAAAGCCTCATAACCATTTAGAGCCAAGTTGAACCACGCTGAGGATGTGCTAATGGAGAAGGGCCATGATTTTCCAGAACAGCCATCCTTGATACCACATACCAACTGGTTGTTTGGGTGGCATACCAAAACAAGAAAAAACATTTTCTGTCCTACTGTTAAAACCTAATGGGGCTTTAAACTTGTGCTTTCGTTAGATGAGACTAAGATTATACACTTTTTAGCAATAAACACTCCAGGATGGATATGTAGAAGAGCACCTAAATGCTCACTGTTAGCATGTTGGAGGATCTGTGATGCTGTGGGCTTCTTTCCTTTAAGAATTTGGAAACCTTAGCATGGAATTATGGATTGCCAGATATTTCAGGGGATTTCAAATAAATATTTCATGGACTAGCAGAAACAAGTTCATGACTACATTTTGTAGCAGGATATCAATCCAAAACATACAATCAAATCAATGCAAAAATGGCTCCTGAGGCTGAAAATCAACCTTCTTCTAGTCACCAGACCAAAATCCTATAAAAAAAAAATCTGAAGTGAGTTGAAGAGAGGAAAACTCAGAACTCTGGATGAGACAGAAAGATTGTGAAAGGAGTAATGGTCAAAGATCGCTCTCTCTTTGTGTTCCAACCTTTTGAAAGGTTACAGGAGAAGGCTAAGCGCTGTCCTGTGGGCTAAAGGCGATTCTACACAGTATTTACAGCAGGTGTTCCAGTGTTAAGGGCAATTATTTCTTCAGATGGGATTTTTCCTGCACTTAAATGACCTCAAATTAAATGTTAGATTTTGCAAATTTTATTAGAGACTATGCTACTGCAGTAACAGACGCATTTATTTGCACCACTATATTCATCTCATTTAGATGATTTGGTTTTATTCTGAGTTTTGCATCATGCATTCACTTACAGGAGCCTGCAGGAACAGTTATTAACATATGGTTATATAAATGCTCAGATTTGCTTACAGCTAGATCAGAGTCTGTTATGTATTATTAATTTTGCTTTTTTCATAAACTAAACTCCCCTGCAGCTGTGCTTTCAGTATAATACATTGTAACAGCCTCCCAATGCGACATTTTCATTAAATTAATACTTCTCTAAAACATTTGGACCAAGATGTTGTGCTGGAGCATCCCTTCAGATCCATTTTATTGCAGTGCTGTTGCATTAGACTATGTTAGAGTTGTGGACTATTTTTTAAATCGGTGTGACAAGCAAACTGGTGACTGAGTTTGCATTTCGTACTTTCAGCTGTGCTCATGATAGGAGGAAAAAATAAAAGTTGATTACTTTTCCAGTCCCTCTCTATCTGCTGTAACAGTTTCTATATTAGGGATCACAGGATGCTCGTTTTTGGGGGTGAAATACAATTTCCGAGGCGTGATGGGGTAACTGTTGGGGTATGAGGAGCAACAAGCTTGACTTCCAGAAAATGTGCTTAAATTTGTGCAACAAGACCAGCCCATGTCGCTCTGCGATTGCACCAGCCTTACTCATCAATCAGAAATCAAAGCGTTGACAGTGACGAACATTAAAGGGAGGCCGCTTGGTTGTCCTGTGCCAAGAGGCTTCTTTTTGCTGAGCATATTAAGTCACTGTAGGCTATAAAGAGTCTCATCACTGGTCATGTGGAGGAAGATAGCTATTTCTGAGTAGGCACACAAAGTTTATTGGGCCTTTTTAAGTCATTGTTTTTGAAATGTATAATTTAAAGATGTTATTTTTACAAAGCAAAACATTTAATGTCCCTAAACATCCAATTTACTTGCTGCAAATAAAAAGCAGAGTGAACGCTGCCAAAGGACAGATGAAACTTCATTCCAGCTTGATTTTTGGAGGAAGGCGGGGTTCGTAAACTTAAAAAAAAACAAACTTCACAGACAGAAGAAAATGAATAAATCCAATAAAAGTAACCAAAATGTCACAGCTGCCAGTCGCAGGCTGCATCAAAAATGAAAGAAAGAAAGAAAAAACTTTTCATCCTGATTCCACTCATCTGCATTTAGGTGTGTTGTCAATGTTTTTCTCCGCCCCCTTTTGGGATTTGGACTCAGGCAAGAAGTCTGTTTATCTGAGCAGCCAGCAGAACCTCAACAGAGAGTTTTTCTGCATTCAAGTGGCGTCTTCAAAATCTTGACGAAGTCAGAGTTAATGATCAAACTAGCTGGTGTATAACTCTTTGATCTGTTCCTGTAGCCACCCATTAATAATCACATTAGGCTCAGAGTAATTTGTGCCCAACATTGCCTAATTATTACCTGTAATTGCTTGCCTTTTTTTTTTCTTGCAGACTCTTGAATGCCTGCTCATCTAAAATCTGGATGTATTTTTGGGGTAAGTGATGTATAAATATGTGAAAGACTATTTAAATCTTGCAGTTTTGAAGTAGTCTGTGGTACTTTATTATTTCAGACCAAAGAGTTTGTTATGCACAGCTTAGAAAGAACATGCCACTTTCACCCATCCCTCTTCTTCACTGAATCCTCAACAGATGCTTAGCTAGAGACGCTCTTTCTCAAGATTGAGATGGAACAACAAATATGCGCAACACAACATCCATGCTCCATGATGTCAGCGGGGATGTTAGTGGGAGTTGGTGTATTTTATGCCTTTGCCAGGGTATCTTAATTCCTGTGCAGAGGCTATGATTTAGTCTTTTTTGTTTGTCCCTGGACATGTTTATGGGCTAATAGGCCTTTGTAAGCAGTACTCTATTTATTTAATACAATTGTAGTGCAAACAGAAGGAATAATAAACAGGCTGACTAAACATACGATTCTTCTTTTGGGCTGAGAAAACCCTGTGTAAGGACACAAAAGGGGGACGTTTCCACAGCGGAAAGTAAATTCTTTTGAAGTGGAACTAATCATCTGAGGGATGGTTCCCGTTGTCCTAACAACGCAGCTGAATTGGAATGAGCCTTCTTTTTTGTGGAAGATATGTTTTCTCCTTTTCATTCAGACCTGATGATGATAGTAGTTTCACGCCCTGTCCACCCACATTGTCCGTCCAAACTTCTTTGCAAGATAAGTCTTTACTCGTAGACGCCGAACGCACGGCGGGTGACTCCTGGGCTGTGACGTCAGCCTAACTCCTCTGTCTCCTGCTCTTTCTCTCCTTTTAATGCCGTTAGGATGAAAAGGGGAATCTCCGAGTGTGAAAAGATGAAAGCTCAAAACAGTCCTTATATCATAATAGACCTTCTTTACATAAAGTCGGCCCAGTGGTTTGAGTTTTCGCTGCTTCTGGTTCACCTGAATTTTCATGATTATGCCTTTTTATGTTAATTGTAAAAGAAAATTGTTTATTTGGGGTAGGAAGATACAAAGAGTAACTGTAGAAAAACAACTTATTTAATAGGAATGATGCTTGAATGCAGCACTAAAACCAGCTTCGTTTGCATATTTTAATTTTTACAGGGAGAAAAATACTCTACATTTTGAAAATTGACTCAATTAAAGTGAACTTTGCCCAGAAAAAGAAAAACAAAATAAAGACATAACTTTTAAAATTAGAATATGATATCAGATAAATAAAAATAACACAATTTTTTATACATAAATATTGGCTTATTGAAAGATGTGTTTAATACTTGCTTAAATGTTGTTAATTTAATAAGGTGCTTTTAGTAAGACATAAACAGTCTCATTAGAATCCATCTTCAAAATTTCTGAATATGACTGATGGCAGGCATATAACATGACTAAAGTGTATTGTTTTAGGCTTTCTGTGCAACAAAACAATATTTACTCTTAACAACCTTATAAAAACCTTTACTTTTAATCAAGAAATCCATTTTCTTTCAATGACTGTTGAGAAGCTATGTGTTATTTAATACGTCAAATAAAATTTAATCGTTTTTTTTAATCAAAGAAAATTAAAGAGAAGAAATGTTGCTTTTAAAATACAGTTTGTATCTTTTAGTAGATACCTGTTTCCTTTCCCATCAGAAATAAACTTCATAATTTAACAAAAGTAATGAAGTCTCCAGGTTGTATTAATTAAAGGGATCATGTGAATATCATAGTGCCTATTACTGTTTAATACAAATAAGCATTTATTGACTGAGCCCCTAAAAGCCCTCCATATATGCACAGAGAAATCTCCTTTCATCTGAAGCCGTGGCGGTGCAGCTTTTGTGCTTCTCACCATCTGCCTCAGACAACTAAAAAAGGTAACCTTGGACTCCTGACCTCAGACTCGGGGAAATGCAAACTTGTACCATTCCAAATCTTTGTCTTCACACAAGCTGTAAAGCTCTACCTCTCCTGAGTTATAAACTATTGGCCTCTCTGCTACTCCAATAGTCATCCAGCCGTTTTATTGTCTCAATGGGGGGTACAGGGTTCAGGCAGCAGTCATCGACTGAAACAGAGGTGAACTCTTTGGGGGGAAGCTTCCTGGCCACTGTGCCAACATATCAGTCAAGATCTGTTGAGACATGAAAAACAAAGAGACTGAATTCCTTATTCCACTTTTTTTTTCAGTGGGAAAATAAAAGCTGCTATTGCTTTTGTTAAAATCCTTAAATATATCTATCTCCTCAT
This sequence comes from Poecilia latipinna, assembly GCF_001443285.1. Lineage (NCBI taxonomy): Eukaryota > Metazoa > Chordata > Actinopteri > Cyprinodontiformes > Poeciliidae > Poecilia > Poecilia latipinna. Next base: position 248,204 of record NW_015112775.1, on the reverse strand, counting down.
CTTGAACACACATTTGTTTGAATGAGTGTCTTCATGAGTAGGGCTCAAGATTGAATGATAACATTATTATCACCATCTAAATTAAGCAAAGATGAAAATTGTAGCAGTTTTCAGATGTTTTTGTCAAGCCCCAGAACTTATTAGATTTTTTATCATTTGTAGTTTTTTTTTTAGAATCTCAAAACCTCCCTACTGTGTTTTCCTGCTGCTTATTTATACAAAGTTCTTATGACTACATTATTTATCATCTTTCTCACAGATGATTTATTAATTGCAGTACTGCAAATAAGGACACCCAATGAAGAAGTGGCAACAGAGTTAAATTATGTTGTAAAACTAAAAAAATGGAAGTCTAGCTAATCAAACATTGTTTCATCTCCTTCCCACTGCAATAACTGTAGTGAATCATTAGTATCAATGAGAAGCAGGTGGCAGCCAAATGAGCAAAGAGTTCTCAGTCAAAACTAATTCAAGCTGATAATGGATTTGTACTTAGCAGTCATAAATCTACATGATGTTCAGTTATCGCAGCAGCTATTCACACACCAATTAAAGGCAATCCGGGCTACTGATGTGATATTTGGCAACAGCGCGTTCGCTGTGATGTCACACAGGGGTGGATCCCTGCATGCAGTGACAGGAGAAAGACGTCTCTTTCTTCCATCCCAACAGCAGGATTAGCCTCCGCCCTTTTTCTTAAAGGGTTCGGAAGATGAATCTGCTTTATCTCATCACTTCGTTGCCTGCTGTGTTCTGAATGTTTTCTCTTAAAGCCTCACAAGCGCCCTCGCTACAGCGCTGAGTGTGGAAAGGTTACGGCAGGACGCACAGCGTAAGCTCATGACACACTTGAATGTAGGCCATTTTTAGTTCTTCCCGGTTGGCAAAGAAAATCAGCCTGTTAGAGGATGCAAACTCGGAATCCTCAAGAAACCTTATTTATTCCACTTCCAGCTGGAAAACGGCTCGCTTTAAGGTCATTGCAGGCTCTCTCTGCGGTTTAACATTGGATGGAAGGGCTGACAGACCAAATATTCACAATTAAACCAACGCTTTCCCAGTGACAGAGACGCTGCTCATGCATGAGCCGCACTGTCTTTAAATTGTCCAAGCATTCCTTGGCTTGCTGGTATTCTTGTCATTTTTGCATTGCCATTGTCATCACTGCGAAGTGGGAGCCTGGGAGAGGACACCAGCGCTGTGCCAGTTGGCTCAAGCAGAGAAAACACAAGGCACACACAGAACAACTCTAATGTTCATTGTTCCAGACAGAGTCCATTTTTTTTGGCCAGTGTAATTTCTGAGTGTCCTGTTAGTCCTAGGAAATGTTTAAAGTGGTGACTTTGAAACTACCTAGAAGAGTGCAGCTCTTCCAACACATTTTATTACGTGTAAAATATATATTTATGCAGAATTCTGTTCATGAATTTTTTTCTTTCACATCTTGCCAAAAAGACCGAGGTCATTTTATTCAAAGTTATGTAACGATAGGAAAGTCATAGAACTCCTGGATCAGGCCGTAGTCATAAATGATTGATACAATAATGGTTGTTAATATGTACAATATGGCTCACTGCCCAGGGCAGCACAACCTGGGGGGGCAGAACAACTTGGAGTGAGAGCTCCAACCATTTTTATTTGCTTTTTTTTTTGCTTGTCTAATCAAAAGGAAGTGGGTGGGCCTTGGGTTAGGTACACTGTGAGGGCATATGGCCTCACCCTGCGGCCGTGATAACGTTGGCATCTGATTGTCAGCGCTAAATTAAAGCGACTACATTTGATCATGTCTCGTTCATGTTATACATGCTTGACTGGTCAAAGATAGACTAACAGAGGCTTTATGCTTTATGAGACCTTTACTTGTGAAAACAAATTTTAAAAATCTGATTTATTTTTTCAAAATTTTATGGAAATATAGTATGTATTCTAACATCTGTAAATTTGATTTAAACCATTCCACTGAAAACATGACCGTATGTGTAACGTTTGGACCTGTACAGCGGAACCACCTCCTATTTGTGGTTCAGTATTTATGGATTCATCCTTTGTCGATTTTTTTTCAACAGCTATATGGAAAGACAACACAAAATGGGTTTCTTTCAGTAAAATGCTTCTTCTTGTCACTCTTGTGTTTTTAAGAGCAGATTTCTGGTGTTCCGGTCTTGTCAGTAGATTCTCCTACCTGAGCTGTACATCTGTCCAGCTCCTTGGAAACTTTGACTTTCCTGGTGAATAATCTCTCGTTCTACTTTTGAATGATGGCTTGAACAGTGATCTGTGAAAATAGCTAAATTTTTGATATTTTTGTCATCAGATGCTGAGTTAAATTTCCTCACATCTGTCAACAATCTGTGACAAATTTGACTGTATTTACTCTATTTTAGTAACTTCTGAAGTCAGATAGATAGATAGATAGATAGATAGATAGATAGATAGATAGATAGATAGATAGATAGATAGATAGATAGATAGATAGATTTTTTTTCTGTGTACTTCCTTCAGTATACGTTACACTCATCCAGAAGTCTATGTAGGTTATAATGCAGCTTTATCAGTTTTCTCCTCATAAGCCTGCAAATCTATTCTCCCGGTGGTGCTGTGCTTAGTAGACAATAGTCCTGCAAATATCAGGGGCCAAGTCATTATCTACTGCTCAGCAGGTGTAGACATTATTGAAGTGTCGAACTAATGATATGTAATGAGCTCTCTGTGACACATGTCTAGCCACCCTTACTGTCATGGGGCCCATTAATATATAACAGCATCATAATTAGTTTTGTTTGAAAGCCAAACAGACGCTTATAAATCTTTCAAGCAATATTGAAGTTGTGTTTGCACACTGCTTGCAGTTTTGCAATCTGTGCATCTTGGGCCAAAGACACACATCGTTGGTCAGTTTAAATTGTGCATCAATAGTTCCATAGTTTTGCATCAAAGGTTTTTGCGTAGACAAATGACAAGTGCCCTGCCTGTGTGTACAGTTGTGTGTGACTAATTTCTTTCTTTCAAACACCACAATTCCCTGACAAACAGAGGGATAAATCATTAGTGTTAGTCTGTTTGGTATGCTCTGTAAATTCAAAGCCAGCGACACAAACACAAGACAGTCTTAAAAATTTATATTGGAAATGGTTTTTGATGTTGTGCCCCTCTGCAAACACTTTCAGCTTTCTGCAGGTCGCATAGCAACAGCAAACAAAGGCAGGGCCCATCTCAAGTTTCCTGTGGAGCGGCCGGTCCAGCGTGCCTTTGATCTTGACTGGGAAAATAGCTGAGTGGGCACTACTTGCATTTGTCTTTCATTTACTCTAGGCCCCCTCCACAGCCTCCCTGTTCTCCCGAAATGTTCACTAAAACTGCCAAATCTTCATCTGTCCCCAGCAACCAGGACCCCTCCTGGATAATCAGCCATGGCAAAGAAACCCATTTATGCTCCACTTGGTTTAAATTGAGCATTTTGTTTGTTTAGTGGTATAGCTTCTACCTATGTTAGGACTAAATTAGTCAAAACCAAGTTTTCAATTTCTGTTGTTTATGTATTTATTTATTTAAAAGGGACGGCTTCCATTATTTATGAGACAAAAATAAGATTTAAACAGAAAAAAAATCCAATTATTTTTGATACATTCATGAAGTTCCAAGAACCACATTATTATAATAATTATTATTATTGCTTTTTAGTACTTATATACATACAGAATACAGTAGGGACAATTATACAGCTCAATTGATAAACACAGGGAACTCGATTCATTTCCCATTATTACTATCAAGTGACAAACTCTGCAGGAAAACTGACAAACATTATTTATCCATTAAATGCTTATAATTAATTATGTCAAAGGTTTTCTTTTGTTAATCAGAGCCCTGACAATCCCCCCCAAAAAAGAGCTAGAATGTGAGCAGCACAGTGGAATGGCTCTGCAAACAAATTATGTTGCATGGAACCAACAGGAATTTCACTAATTTAATTAGCAAATACATTTTTTTGAAACCCTTATTAGTGAAGCACTTATTAATCTATAGTTGCAAGTCAACACAGAATCACCAACCTTTATTATTAGGATCCCCATAGCAGGCTTCATTGAAATTAAAGGGTGTTACAGCCTTGGTTTTTATTTTTTTCCAAGTAGTCTCACTGCAGAATTTATTAACCTGTGCCCCAAGACACTGAAGTTAAAGCCTTGTTGAACACTTGAAGCATCCTAATTTTGCCTTTGAAAGTCTAAGCATTATGAACTAAGGACCCGAGAGGATCATTTGTATGCTCCAGACTTCCCAATGCCAACACAAAACTGGGCACATTTGATTTGGATAGTCGCAGGGCTGCTGGAGAGTGCTCCTCACTCGGAGCTGTTCAAAAGCAAAACATTTATAACCCATTTCTGAGTGTAAATAAATGCTATCAAAGGAAGTACTTGGAGACGAAATATAAATAACTCATATTCTGTGCGTTTACATGACCAGAGCTGGATGGTGTAATGCATCTTAAGGCTATTGAATGTAGTCTCGTTTCGCTCTCCTCTGCTTTGCTTTCATTGAAACAGCCCAGACAGCTCAGAAGATTAAACAAATTGAAGTGTTACACACTGTTTTGGTGTAATTTACTGTAATTGATGTTTCTATCTGGTGCTGAGGTCTTTAAAAGCAATTGCTTGTGTTTGTTGAAAGGCATGCAGCCCAGTAGGGTGTATTGACTTTGGCCGTTGACTGGTAGTGCTGCATTGGCATCTGTTAATGCTCTCCCATTGTTTGACTAAATGACTAACTCCTCTGTAAAGCTGAAAGCACACCTCACTAACTACCAGAAAGGGACTTCAGAATAAGTTTATGCTTTTCACCACTGTTTGCTGAATTCTAGAGGGAATCACAAATTTACAAGCTGAGGAAAACAACATTTTTAGCAAGGTACTTTATGGTGGGATAAATTTTAACACTCTTTGCAGTCTTTGTTGTCTTCACCAAAGGCTTACAAAGTGGTAATCTAACATGGTTCATCCAGTGTTTCTGACTGAACCTCCCTTTTTCCAAATACTTGTATCAAAATATCTACAAAGAACAGCCAGATCCGGCATAACATGCTGTTTCCCAGAAATACCATCCTACAGTTTTTTTTGTCCACTGCATACAATAATGCAGTTTCACCATAAAGTCTAAAAATGCTTAGAAATTAACTCAATGTTAAACCCCAAAATATTAAAACACATCCATGTTTGCTGTTTCTAGCATTAGGCATTGCATGGAAAATTCTAAAAGAAATGTGTTGTTTGTTTTTCTCGAAACATTTTCTGATGTTGCATCTTACAATCGATTATTTTAACTGGTAACAAACTTAAAACTACAAAGAAGATCCAAGGTAGACTGACTCGGGGACCAAACAACATAGAAAGAAATGCTAAAACCAAACAATAAAATAAATCTTTGTTAATAAATAAACCCTGTTTTCTCCAAGCTATGAATAAGTGTGACAAAGAAACGTCTGCATTCTGCACCGTCTGACTGACAGTTTGAGATATTGAGTGACACTCTTTAGAAAACTGACAACTATTGTTAGTCGAGCCCAACATGTAAGCTTAAAATTCCCAGTGGCTTTCCTGAGTCTTATAAAACTTTGTAACAAACTTTAACTCGTTGTTAATCGTCTCATTCAACAAATTGCCTTGTTCTCTCCCTCTTTCATTACAGCCCCTGTTTTAGCTGAATCATGAAGCTGTTTTCGTTGTAAAAGCTCCTTAAATCCCATGTAATCTACCTGATCTGCAGCAAATGACTGACAGATGCAGTCCTCGTCTCTCTACCAGGTAAGTTTAGGTGAAGTTTAGCAGCCAACAAAGTATTTACACAGGGAGTTAAATATGTACCGTTTCATGACAGACACACCCAAATCAGAGCTTTAACAGCATTAAACATGCATAATAGAATACCTCCAAATTTTCTAGCCTTTTTATGAGGCACTTGAATGTAAAATGATACTTATCTGCCTATGCTATTTATATTACCTATCCGTGCAATCAACCAAAATACAACAAAACTGTGTTGCTGTTTGCTGTTTGTGTTTTTCACCCTGCTTTACAGAGTTAAAATAAATCATTTGTTCCATGAGTTTCTTTGTGAGCACAGCTCATTCTAGCTGTTTCCTATTTTGGTTCTGTCAAAGCATGGAAGCTGAAGAAGGCTTTTATTTTCCTTCTGGATGCCTTTATGGAAATACCTGAGGTTTTTTTTGTTTTTATATGAAAAGGTCTGTCCTATCTCTTTGTGCTTGCTGTATTCTCTTCTGCATGCATGAAGAGCCTCAATATTTACATGCACTCACATTGCTCAACACCTGCACATCTACAAAATGATCTATCCTATTATTATTATTATTATTATTATTATTATTATTATTATTATTGAAACAATCAAAAGTTATTGGAAAGAATTGGAAGGAAACAAGCAGATTTTTCTTATCTTCTCTTCCTCAAACCCAACTGAACCAGGTTTTAACACATTTATTTATAGCAGGTTTAAAATTCCGAATCCTCTGGAAGAAGACTGTTTCAGCATCATGTGTCATCACATTACCTCTGACAAAAACAGCCCAAAACAAAACAAAACATGCCTTCATGCTTGTCTGCACCTAAACCCACTTACTAAAATGACTGCAAGTGACACCTGACAACAATTTTAGGACAAGCAGGATATTCAGAACATTTTGAGCCCTAACATGCCTGTTTACTGTCACTTTAATTTATGTTGTTTGTCTTGTGGGCTGTCTGATACTGGGACACTGGCAAGTGAATCTTCAGTCCCACCCTGGATTGACGGGTTGTGTTTGTCAGGGGTGTGGCTGCACTGCAGCAATCTGAAAGTTGATGTTAAACGTCAATGTGACATCCACATAAAATGCCTTATGCAGGTTTTCACATCTAAACACTGTTTTACTCAATTTATCGAGCATTTATAGAATTTAGTCTTCCTCTCCTACCTTACTTTTTTCAGATATAAAATTGAATTTGTTATCAAACACATGTAACTTTGGCTGCATCCTATTTCAGTCTTTGTCCCTTATGCTTAGGTCTTAGCCCCATTATTCTTAGGAGTGTGATCTCTTAGATGTTTGTGTAGAGTAACAATAACACCTAATGGCAATTTCGAATAATTAATTAACCTAACAATCATGTTTTTGGACTGTTAGGAAAAACCAGAGTCCAGGCCAGGATCTGAACCTGAGACCTTCTTGCTGCAGGTCAGCAGCGTTTCCGGCTGCGCCACCATGCAGCTCCCTTCTTGGATCAGTAAACCAAACCTGTTACATTTCTGGTTTTGTAGCAGTGGTAAGTTAAGAACAGACTTCCCAACGCATGCATGTCAAATGTGTTGGAAAGTTCTGCTTTGCATTCCCTCCCTGCTGCTGTTTCCCTTATGAGTTCAAAATCTATGCAATTGATGGCTGAGCAATTTTAACCCAGAGGTGTTGCCGTAGAACAGCAGCAATGAGACTTTGTAGTTTGAGGTTGATCTACTTACTTTGAAACTTTTTTTTTTCTCAAGAAGCTAAAACAAGAAAAGGCAGCATAGAATTTCTTTATTTAAAACATGTCACAAAAAATCGAAAAAAAACCCCAAAACATTATAATGTCATAATTATATGTTTTAATGAAAAATAATGTACCAAATTTGTAAATGTTTTAAAGAGATAAATGTCCTCACACTCCAACAAAACATGAGTATGCGTAAAGCATTTTTGAATATTACTTATATTTTGCTATTTTGGAACAATTACATATGGTATAGTTCATTTTTTGTTCATATAATGGCAATTCATTCTAGATTAAAAATATTACAAAATCTACATTAATTTTGAATACATCAAATCATATTTACATGCCAGTAGAATACTTTTGATGTTACTTTTTTTTTTTACAAGCATTTCTATTGCTTGTAAAGCACTGTAAATTAAAAATGCTTGGAAATAATTGTAATGCTTGTAAAACATATGCAAATGATGTAATTTGCATATGTTGCAGGGGCGGAAATCAGTAAGAGTTAAGTAATTTTTGAGGGAGTGAAATAAATCAACCTCTATGCGAATTTTGTGCCAAGGTTGAGCATTTAATCAAGCATTTAAATAAATAGTCACATGTTTATAGAATCTATTCAGTGTAAAAAAATATGCCTTGGTATTTTGTTTGATTTTACCTGTTAAACTAACGTCTTTTACTGATTATTTAACTGTTTTCTATGATTATTTTTAGGGTACTTGTGTTGCTTTACTTATTTTCTGATATATCTGACATTTACTAACTGTAAAATATATTGACAGTTATGATTATTATCTGTAGAGCATGTTATATTGTGGAGGTGTTCCAGACTAAATTGAATCATTTGATAGGTTAAAAGTATGAATATTCACAATAAACACATTGAATTTGCAGATTTGACAATCATTTTATTTTTTTTAATGTGATGCTTAACTTTTAAAATGCATAAAGTTTGAAACTTTAAGGTGATTTTATCCCGATTAACATGTTTGTTTTGACAGATGGAAGGAAATTATGCATTATGATATTTAAATTGACATCATTAGCATTTATACAATATGCGTTTGACATATGATGCAAACAGTGTTGCTCACACTAAACATACACACCAACAAGCACAGCATGAATTAGCTATTAAGCAATAAAATTTCAAGATTTTCAACTTATTTTTAAGCTGTGTGTTTTTTCACTTCAATTTAAACTATTTTTAAGATTCCTCCCGATTTTTAATCTTTTGCTCAAAATCTCTTAGTATAGAAAAAAAAAAACACTAAAGCTTTCATGCCAATTTAGCATGATGCAAAGACAAACACCATCTCAATCTGTCAGCCTATATGCTATACATACACTTGGGAGAAATCAGTGTCTGTTTATGCCATATAGATTTATCACCTCTTAACTATATGACATTTCTGGAGGGAGAGAAAGAAAAAAAAAAACAACAATTATGGCACAGACGGAGTGGGGGTGGGGTGGCATTTGTCAGTGCTCTCGTTGGGGTTCAAAAGTAGAATATAAAATGTCTGTCTTTGTCTAATCCAACACATTTTATTTTTATAACTGAGAAATCTGTTCAGGGACCCCAACATTTTTCCAACTGTCAGGGTGTCATTTGTCTGGAAAGGAAAAAGTGAAGCTGAATTCCCTCCCCCGGTCCGTCTGCATGTTGTGAGGTTAGCTGTTGCAAACATACAAGGTGGAGGTGTGGATGTATGGGAGGTGGATTTATACACTTCTAACATTTTTCAGGCATGGTCACCCAGCCATGCAGAGAGCACTCTGTTGGATCTCCAGACCGGCTCTTTGACATTACTTTTGCCCTGTTGCTTCATCCTCCTTCAGTCTCTGCTGATTTTCAAGGATGCAGTTGGACGTCATCGTATTGTCCCTCATGTTAACCCCTTTCTCCTCCACGACTCGTTCCCCTCATCCCCCCTATTTTCCTTGTGCCCCTATTCTCCTCCCTTCGCTTCTTCTTCTTTTCCGTCTTCCCTGGATTCTCGTCTCCAGCTGCCCGCTCAGTGAAGCCGTCAAGCCATTAGTGAGTCCCAGCGATGATAATGAAACCTCGGAGGTGGTCTGAGCCACTGTGGTAGTGGAGCTGGAGCACAAGAGAAAGGTAGATTAGGATAATTACCTTTTCCATGAGGGCACAATGAAAAAAATCTCACTTCCTGCAGGCCTTGATTGGCAATGCAGCGCACAATAATCAGGTTTGACAGCCTTTAGCTGAAAAAAGATAGAATAAAAATGGTTTTAAAGTAAGTTACTATTAGTTCTAATGACTAGCATAAGGAATATCACATATGTGAAAATGTTCCTGGTTTTTTTCCTGGTTTTTCCAGGTTTTATCCGCATCCCCCACTGGTGTTTATTTGTTGTGTGTGCAGCAGCGGTTTAGGACCTCACACACACTACGGATGCCTAAAACATCACCTCTTACTTTGAAGAGCCTATGAGGTCAGGTTTTAAATTATAGTCTGAACCCACACCAGGTATTCCCACTGCACTCCTGTAAATCCATTTTCCACACAATGCATTTCAAATCAAAGCAGCGTCACCGTAATACGCCTTAGGAAACATTAAGCCATAGTGCGCTACTTTCATGTAAGATAGCATAGCCTCTGTATGCTTTGATGTGCTCACTTTTTTAATGCTTTATTAATAATAACACACTGGCTTCTTCTCACATCACCACCAGCTTCTTGTCCTGTTTTTTCCCTTTCTGAACCACATCCGTCGCCCCATCCGAGCTGTGGCTGCTTTCCCCCTCCCCAGCCCCTCAGCTCTGTCACAGGATTGGCCTGTTTGTGTTCAGGAGGGGGATTATGGGGAGCGGCGTGGGTCTTGAGATGAAGAGAGCAACAAAGGCCTATCAGAGGGCAGGAAGTACACAAAGCTCCCACATCATTGGCTGCAGAGGAAATCAAACACATCATAATTTCTTCTAGTCATTCCTTCTCCGAGTGTCGAGCTTTTATTTTTTCCCACCCAAAGAGGAGGGATGTTTGGCAGGAACTGGGAGGTGGGTCAGGTTTTGACTTACTGTCAGTGAGTTTAAGTGTGTTTACTCTCATGTTTACAGGTCTGTAAACACAGAAGTAACCCAGGAATGAGCATGTACACACTGATAGCACTCACCTCCTCCGATTCTGGCCAAAATACAAAGCAGCCTGCACAGTTCCTGTGTTGTCCAGAATGAACAGTATGAATGGGATGTCTGATTCATGCATGAATCAAATTCATTTACTTATTTAACCTTCATCAGCGGAGGCGTTACTTTAAAACTGATGGCAAAGGGACACAGAATGTGATCTGTTGTTTCCCAGCTGATCCAAAAGTCTACTATTTGACCAGAAGGCATGGTTATGATTATTTTTATTTAACTTTACTTCCATAGTCCATGGAAGTAAACATTTCAAATGTTTTAGAAATGCTTTTTTAGTAACACATTCCTGACTAATTGATGTCAGTGTTTTGTTTCTCATATGTTCTTGAATTTTTATAGACATGTTAAGTTTCTGAATATATTAGTCTACTTTGTGTTGACGTGTTAATTTTACAGATGCGACAGGATTCAGACATCTGTGAAAAGTAACCTAGGAATCAGGTTAGTCACACTTCATTTAAAATTTAACAAGGTGAACAATTCATTTTTTTTTACACAGGGCTCTTTTATTTTGGATGACTTTTTTCTGAGCTGCTTTTTGTATTTACTCAGGTTTGTCTCCTGAGATAAACTGCAGTTCTCCACCACATATACAGGCTAAAATGATTAAGTGACACTGTTCATATAAATAATGCCACTCTTTTCAGTTTAAGGTAAATATGTAGCCGCAATAAGCAATTTTTAAATGTTAAATGACAAATTTGATTTATTTATATTAAACAAGCTTAGTTTCGGTTGATTTCTTTTTTCATAAATTAAAATGTCAAGATAACAAGACAAATGTCTTTTGCTAGAAGAGCCACATGGATTTGCTTATAGAAACAAAATACTTTCTTCAAAGTCTACTTCACTTCACTGAATCACTAACACTAACATTCTTACTCACATTATTGGTAGCGATTGAAAACAGTTTTAGGCCAAATAAAGAACCCTGATCAATACCTTTTGTAAAGAAAGACCCCTGAACACATTGCTTACGGACAGAAAGCTCATTAGGAAACCAGTTGTGGGCTCAATGTGAAAAATTTACTTCATAGCAGAAGAAATTATGATCCGTATCAAATGATTTTCATAAGTGTTTGAGAAACAGTTCAGATTTCAATCAGTAGCTGCATACTGCTTTGTACTTTTATTCCAGCTCTCCTAATATACAAAATTGACAACAGTCGGAAGTGCAAACGTTTTGCTAACGCTAACCAGATAGACAGGATGCAGCCAGTTGACTTTAAAGTGACCGGGAGCTCTGAGCCCGGGCGCCGGCCGACTCGCTCTCCTTTGCCCATAATAGATCTGAGTGGTCTGAGGGCCCTCTGGGGGCACCTGGCTCTCCTCCCTGCCATCACTGGCTAAATCGATCGCTGAGGCCATCTCAGCGAACAGACCAGGGGTCAGCTTCAAAGGCCTCCTGCCCACTTCCTGCCACCTGGTGTTCCATACAGGACGATGGGTACGTTTTCTTTCCAGCCCCCACCCTCCCATTACCCTTCTCCGAACAGGTTAAGGACATGGAGCCGGTACAGCTCCTCCCTGTGATCTCCTGCTGCCTCCTCCCAATCCACCCACATGCAGAGAGAGGGTGAGAGATCAGTCCCACACAAATACAGCATAATCACACCACCATTTGATGTGAAAATCTGCTTTTGATTTAATTATAGCCTGCAAATGCATATCTGTCTACAATGAAAAGATTTGAGAATTTTTGGCCAGAGTTACGTTTTCCTTTCTATGGTGCTGGTAGGTGTCATATGACCTTAAATCTCTTATCAAGAATGTTTCCCTTTCCATGAGAGCATTCAAACATTCCCTTATTTCGTTTAATAACAAAATAATGACATCAAAAACAAACGTTTTCATGCCACGCATTTTAATCACATTATGATATGTGAGCATCTTCCTCATATTTTAACAAATCAAGTTAAGTAAAGCAAATGGCCCGTTTTCACCAATCAGTCATAAGATTATAACTAATGCCAGGTGCAGTGAGTAATATGTTGTTATAACAGAATGTTCAGCTGAGAAAATCATCAGCATTGGTGTTATTTTGACATTTACCACGAAGTAAACAGTTTAGAAGAATATTCCACCCCCCTAGCCCCATTCCCTCCCCTCTGGGTGCTTTAAAAGCTGCTTACAAAAATGGCTTAAAGAACATGACAGCAGATCTTAGGGGTTTAGTCAGCCTCTAAAATCCCCAGATTCTGACCTGATGGGATCTAATTGCATCTGTAATAAGAAACTCTTTCCAAAAAGCTCCCCATGACATATCAAAGAGGGGTCAAAGAAATATTAAAATCTATTGTTTTGGAAGTAAACATTTAGGACACCCTCAGATATTTTATAACAGAGCAGATCCAGAGCCTCCTGAAAGTTTTAAATTTACTTTTTCACACTTCATCAGGTTGGAAACATAAACTTGAACTTGTCTGATTAGGATTGCACTATCTAAACCAAAAGCAAAGTAGGAATCAATTGTGATGTGGAAAGAAAAAGACAGATAATTTTCAAAATGTTTTACAAATAAAAATCTGAGGATTGATCTCTCTTTGTTCTATTTCCCCTTAGTCAAGACAACCAGCTGCCTTCAGAAACCACCTCATTAGTAAATTCAACATCACCTGTGTATCATTTAATCTCAGTTTGCCACAAACTGAGCCAGACTTTAGATGCAACCCAGTGCCCTGATTTGGATGGGGGCAGAAGGCTCCAAATATATACATATATATTTTATAATGCATGCTCTGCAAACATTGTGCTTAAACAAAATCAAACAAAAATCATCTCCTAGACCCAAATCAGGTGAGTTGTATTTTCAAGTACTTGAAAATTAAGAAGTTATAGTCATTTTTTGGATGCAACATGCAGTTAGTTATTGGTTAGGATCATATTAAACCTACCATGCATCAGTCCAAACCTGCTCATGAATAGAACTAACTGTTAATGAACTCTAAGTGTTATTAGTAAAATAATTTTAGAAATAATGCCAGGTCGTTGTTGTAAATAAGAATTAGTTCTCAATAACTCACTTGGTTAATTAAAGAGAAAATAATAAAAATAGTGGGTAGGGCACCAAAACTGGCTTTAGCCCAGGGGCCCACATCCTTGTAAAACCGGCCCTGGCTACAAGCCATGTAACGTAAGGAAAAGGTGTTATTGTAAAAATAAAGAGAAAACATTATACATCATCCTCACAGTGAAACATGGTGGTGACAGCATCATGCTGTGGAGATGCTTTCCTTCCACACAGTCAAGGAAATTAATTAGGATTGTAGAAAGCTGGATGGTGGGGCTATTTTTCAAAGAAGGATGAGAATAAACGTCAGTTTCTCTACGAGCTCTTTGTGCAGAGCTAGTAGAGAAATGTCTAGCAGCTGTTTTGGCAGTGAAAGGGGATTCTACAACATATTGACTTGGAGAGGCTTAAAATACACAGCAGACTTTTTAGATTTTCATTCTTTTTTTAGAAAAAATAACCGTGAAATATTTCCTCCCATTTTAAAATGTTACTCAACTTTTGTGGGTTTTTACCACATAAAACCAAATAAAACACACCAAAGTTTGTGGCTGAAACTTGACAAAATGTGAAAAGTTACAAGGGTTTGAATACTTTTGCAAGAGCGTGCAGACAGTCATAATGTTATGGCTGATCAGTGTTTAACAGGGCAATAAATTAAAGTACTTCTTGGCTCTCACTTGGAGCATGTTTCGTTATTAACTGATCAACAGATCTGCTATGGTATGAATAACTCTCTCTTTCCCTGTTGGTCCCGTAACAAATGGCAGGGCTCTCGGACACACATTTGTGTCTCCATCAGGGCTGTCGTACAATCAGCTCCAAGAATACATATTAATCAATGTCGTTTTTTTTTTTTTTTTTCCTGTTCTTGTCTGCTTATTAAGCCCAGCCATCAACCAACCCCCCCTGCTTCCAATACGTTAGCGGATATCAGTATGTCCACTACTCTTGTGAACAGGGATGAGAAGGAGAAAAAGAGGGAGAGGAAATAAAGGTCTGAGGAGTTTGGCAAAGAGACGATGGAGGCTGAGACAGATGGCATGAAGTCTGCAGCACTCTGGCGTGGCTCGCCTGGTGCTAAAATCCTCCTCTCTCACATTCCAATAAATCCTACCAGGAGGCTGGGGAGTCTGTCACACCACTCCAAGGATCCACACGGCTCTCCTCCCTACCTCCCCCCCGTACATCACTGGCCCCCCTCCTCATCAGTGTCTGAGTCTCTGACCACTCCTGTATCTGATTTCTGCTTTTATTGAACCCACAGAACTATCTGCATTCACTTATAGAAGTGCATAGATGTGAATCTACTGATAAGATCAGCAGCAGCAGATGAAAAAAATAAAAAGTCTTTGTGATCGCTCTTATTGAAAACCTTGGAGAGATGGCCTTTATTGTCATTCTAGAGTACAAATCGTATTCTGGCCCAAAACATGAGAGAAACACTGTACAATCCATTTCCATTAGAGGAAGAAGACATAAGAAGCTTTTTGATTAGTCTCACCAGAGCCTGCAATCAGCCCAAAGTCTTGAGCAGACACAGTCTAACCAAATATCAGCCTAAACATGCAGCTTTCAGTTCAAGGCTTCCTGTGGCTCTTTAAATCCAAAGTGGACAATAAGTGAGGCTGTGATTACACACTTAGCCCAAAGCCCAAAACTTGATCCCAGACTCCTCAGCAACTTCACATCCATATTCTGAACTGCTGGATCTCCTTTGAGTTTGCTCTCTTTTTGCCGACTCAAAGTGGATCATCTCCTAAGAACAATCTAATTTATTTTACGCTCTCTCTCTCTCTCTCTCTCTTTCTCTCTCTCTCTCTCCCTGCGTTTCTTTCTGCCTTCTGTTTGTTCTAATGAATGACTTCTGAGATAAAGAGCTGCTGTGATGGGGTCACAGAGGGCCTCAGAATCACATTACTGTTAATGATAATAAAAAGAACAATCTGCGCTGAACGACTTGGATGTTTCCCTTTTCTCCACCCGTATGGACGGGATGTTTTATCTGCTATTGTTTTCAGTGTTGTCACACATGAAAAGCCTATGAAATTAAAATGCATTCTAAATATTGTCTTGTGTTTTGATGTAAGCATTGTCTATTGAAGAAAAAAAGGATGCTCTGATAAGGAAAAAAAAAAAAGCATGCAGCGGTGCACCATCTGGGTAACAAAGTACAGAACCATGCACAACATCAGGCAGAGCAACAGGGTGCAGCATCAGAAAATATTCCCTGAGGTAACATTTTAAGTGCACAATGAATACCAAAAACACTTAAACTGCAAATATGAATTTCTAACAACTGACAAAGAGTTATTCTGGTGTAGGTCTTTGTTCGTGTCACTTCCACATTTAACAGACTCAGATTTATGTTTTCTGCCTTTGCCGAACCGTGTAAAGCATAATTTAAAGAAATGTGCGGAAACTCATTTTTAAAACATTAAGTGGGGACAACTCTGATTTGTGTTTAAAACTAAATGCAGGTTCAATTGCATCTTCTAAAAAGCATCACATAAGTGCATCTGAATATATTAGAAAAGAGTTGAAAAGTTACAGATTTCAGTAATTCAATTCAAAAAGTAAAACTTTTACAATGTGGGAAATATTACACATATTGTGATAGATTTTGTCAAAAAGTCTTAATCATCAAAGTGAACACTAGAAAAATATATCAGAGAATTATTACACTTGACTTACTCACTATTATTGACAAGGGTGTAGAGCTACAAAAATCTAATTTTAAGAGAGGCGGGTTGTTTACAGAGTGTCGTGTCCAAGGATATTATGGGAAAGTTTAGTGGAAGGAAAACGTGTGTTAGAAAAATGACAGGGACTGCAATCAGTACTTCTATCTCCACTGCACACTGACATATCAGGGACATGGAGTACAACAGTTGCATCTCCTGAATCAGAGTTATCCCTTGAAGGGTTTTACCTAGAATAAGGAGGAAAATGACTCGGCTGTGAAAAAAAAAATAATAATAAGATGAGCTGTAGGCCTCTATTAAACTAGCACTTCCTTAACACCTCTACAGAACCCCAGGCTGATTTCCTCTGTGTAATGCAGGACTGATTTAGCAATTCATGCAAAATCAGCCCTGGTCTAAGGTAATACTTAAAATTTCAGAGAGTCTGTGTCTACATTTGCTATAAATCATGAAATCAAAATGTGAATAAATGAATATCTAAAGCATAACACTGGGTTCTTAATGCATTTATATCATTTGAGTTTCACTTCTTGAAATACCTGCTAAATTAAATCATGTTTTCAATAAAATTCTACGTTATTCAGGCGATTTGGGTTTAGATCCTTCATTGCATTCACATGCAGGGGAAAAAACTCACACAAACAGCTTGAAGAAACAAAGTTTTGAGCCAAAAACACTCAGCACATCAACTCATATCTCCAGATTTATCTTGTACAGGTCATCGCAGCATCATATGCAGAGGATATTTACATGAATGTGACATTCACAAGCGGATCATTTGTGGCTTTCCCTCCCCCCTCGCCACAGAGGCACAGTTGCTGGCTGTCCTTCCTGCGTGGCAGGGCAGTGTGGCGTCCCCAGGCTCCTTGGCGCTGCAGCTGTCACCCACGGATGGGAAAGTGGTAGGGTCGGTGGCTCCGCCGCGTGGCTCCTGGCAGCATCCGTCCCACCCTGGCCCGGTGAAAGGCCAAGGATCAGGAGCCCAGCTTTGCGATGGATTGATCGAGAGCCAGCCCTCCATTAGCCACCGTCAGAGCCAAAGGTCAGCTAAGGCCAGCGGATGGGTCCGGCATGTGCAACCTATAGAGTGACTCATTCCCACATCCAGGAAGCCAGTCCTTGTCCACTTTGGCCACTCAGAATAGCTGACCTGTCCCTGATGAGATGATGCATCCCACTCAAACCGCATGTCCACCATCCTTTCTGTACTTTGATGTCAGCAGCATTATGCATTATTGCTGCTTTTAGTGATATTGCTATCTTTCGCCTGCCAAATTAAAAGAGCCTTCCCTCTAATTTCCTCCAGCAGAAATTGTTTAATAAATGAGAAGGCCTTGATTTGCACTGATGATCACAAAGCAACACAATTGCTCCAAATTGCTCACAGAGTAGATGGTGCACCACATCGCTCTCATCACTGAGTGGCAACTGCTGCCTGGTGTGGTTTACACGGATGCAGCCAGGCTGTGAAAGGGGATAATTGTGGTGCTAAATGCTGTCGAGGCTGACAGGATCCATTTCTTGACTTGTCAAGGGCAGCAGCGATGGAGTGGGTCATTCCACGGTCTGTACACACAGAGGCAGATGAATTTATTTTCACCAACATATGGGCACACATGTGAGTACATGAACACACACACACACACACACACACACACAGAGACAGAGAAAATCAGCCTCCCTCCACACAGAGATGATTGTCTCTTGCTTCTATCAGGTTGCATGTGTTTTTTTCTGCAGCCATAGAGACCTCATCCTGGGAAATTGAGCAATTTCTGATTGAAAATAGTACCGGTAATTAGAGCACTCAGTATTTGCAACCACTTGGCATTGCATTAGTATGCAAAGCTGGCAGCCAGCTTATCTTGGGGAAAACGTTTGTTTCCTTAATTGCCCTCTTAGGACAAAAGTGAACAGTGTGGGTGGGGTGGGTGGAAGAGTAAAACGTTAACGTGCTGCAGAAAGAATGGTGCCTGGTGTGTTGAGGGGCTGTGACTCCCCGAACAGAGGGGTTAAACTCCACTAATAGACTGCACGCACGGGCACACACACGGACAGAGAGTAGCAGAGGAGCAGTCATACACCCACACATGGGCACGCTCTTCTTCCATTGGCACATGGGCACACAGAGACTCTTGCAGACAACAACACAACTATGATTAGCGCGCAGATTCCAGGACACACACTTCGGCACAATTAACTCTGCAGACACGGCGTATGGTGCAAAATTAGAGATGCAAAAGTGTCTTTTTGCTGTGCTAATGAATGAAATGACCCTGACTTTGAATGAAGGATCCAAGATGCAAAGCAGGGAGATGGTTTGTTCAGTTCACCTGTTAGTGAGCTCCCTGTGAAGCATTTATCACATGAGGTCTCTCACTTTTATGGAGCTTGATGCAGAATTGTCTGTCATATTTGAAGGTGAAGCATCGCCTGCTTCCTCTGCACCTCACCAGTGCTGTTAAAACACTAAATTTAACATGAGGCAACTCCTACACTGCGTCTGTCATGCTTCTCCCAACACTTTATTTACTGTCCTCTCTAAATGAGATCAAATGCAACATTATTTCTGATCTTTAAGGAAAATTCTGCCCATGTTGATTTTTATTTTTATTTTTATTTTATTTTTTTTACTTTTTGCTTCAATTTTTAAAAAGTACTGCAAATTGTTCCAGCTTTTCCACCAGCGAGTCCAGATGCAGTTTACTTTGAAGTACCAGAAATAGCCCGTGATTCCCTCGATTGTATTAAACTTGATATGAGACTTCCTCAGGAGATGTTATATAATTCAAAAATCACCAACACAGGCAAAATTAAGAGGATTTGCTGTTTTAGGACCATATGTGCTCCTATTAATAGTCAGGAACCCCAATATTTTTTTTTCTTTTTTTTTTCTTTTTTTTTTCAAGACAGCAGAATAATTCTGCGAATTTAAAACTATACTGGTATCTCTTCCAATAAACTAAATCTAGCACTGTAATTATATTTTTCAGGTAGCCTAAGCATGTATTAATATGCACTTCTCTCATCTTTGAAAAAGTTCTTGCCAAATTTTAAAATTCCGCTCTGCGCTCTCTCACCAATAAGCCAAACTCATTTGAGACTGCGCCAATACAAGCTTCCAGCTCGACAGAGACGCATCTGAGTTATGCGAGAAACACTTCAAATGCGCCATATTGCAAACTTTCTGAAACACCACTAACTTGAGTAGCAGAAACGCCCTATGATGCGTCTAAAAACAGCGCTCGCAGATGGATTCAGATTAAATAGTTCCTCTTAAATAGTTCATCAGAACGAAAAAGTAGGTTACCATAATAATATATTTAAATAATCGCACATTCAAAACTCTGACCGCATTTTTTTTATGTCGTGCTACTTTCGATTTAACCCAAATTTAGAGAAATAATTTTCAATACTAGTCTTGAAATATATTAGAATAGATTTTAGAAATGGCAGAAACTATATTTTTGAAAAAACATTTTTACACAGAGACATCAGGCGCTGCAATGCCACAAGTGAATATGTATTAAAAAAATAAAATTAAAGAGTGTGGGCCTTAAGGCCTTGCTGTGGGAGAATATTATGAAAGCCGCCATTCAGGTAAGTAAATTTAGGTAAACAGAGAAAACATCTAAGAAGTCAAATATGTTTATATAACGGCCCACTTTTCAACTGAAACATCTGTTGCTTTTCTCAGTGAGGACATAGAAAGAGAAGAGTTCTATTTAGTCTTTTATAGCCAAAGTCCACAAAAGAAGTCCATATTTTTCATGCACAGGAAGAAGTTGACATTTCCGATATTTGAAGTTGTAAAGTTGATCCAGAATTGAGTCACAAAAAAGCAGCTGGGCAAACATCCAGGCAACAGCACTTTTGGTAAGCTAACCAAATAAATAAATGAAAAAGTTAAAATAAAAAGGGGAAAATAAATACACAATAATAATAATAATAATAATAATAATAATAATAATAATAATAATAATAATAATAATAATAATAGGAACAGTCGGTAATCAGCTAAGTTGGCTGACCTAATTGCACCAAATATTATAATTATTAAGAAAAACGCGCAAATGGTCCTATTTACACCTCCAAGTACAGTGTCCGTGCACGCTGGTGAGCGCGCGGCGGGTGGGCCATCTGGCAGCTCGTGAGGTGTAAGGTGGTTTTCATATAAACGTCACAAATCCTGAATGGATCAATAAATCAGACAACTCCAGATGTTTTTATTATTTCGATGACAATCGGGGCACAAAAAGAGAGTACCACGCCAACTCCATTCAGAGAGTTTCCGATAGCAGTGCATTTTTATCTACTCATTTATTTTACATGTTGAGTAAACGGAAACTCGGGGCGTTTGAGTGATAGATCACGAAACAAATCCACTACGCAACTTCAAAAGGAATCCCCACTTTTAGATCACCTCAGGAGACAGTTGTCAGAATGCAAGACTTCCTTAAATGTTTGTGAGGGACCAGAATGGCTTTAGGGAAGCTGAATCGGTCTGTGTGTACACAACCTGTCCAACAAAAGCAAGGGCTAATCCACCTAAATGACACAATGCACAGGGCCCTGTTTACACGGACTATACCCACAGAGGGCCTCCGCCTCGTCCTCAGACCGCACTGAGGTGCACATTTTTTCTCTCTCTCTCTTACTTTCTCTCTTTGGCTCGCAGATGATTACAGATAAACGAATAATCGTTTGTGCAATCTACAGAAAACATAAAACACTTAAGACGCTTCAAATATGATTTCTGTTACCTGAGTCAAAACATTTTAATACTACATTAAATAATTAATGTTCTGCAGACGGTTTCTCAGTTTTACACTAACTGCCAAGCCCACATGAATTTTTGTCAAGCCAAAAGATGAAAATCACATTTGAGCAACAAATCAAGACCTTTTAATTTATCTGTCAGCAATTTCAGAAGTTATTTAACTTCAAAGTAACTACGATCATTCATAGCAATCTTATAACTGTGCTAAAATCATTTTCAAAGAAAAATGGACGAAACTCTCAAAAGAGACTGTAAATACATATTATCTCCAAAGAGTAAAAGAATTAAATTCTACTCCATCATTAGTGCACAAGCTGTAAACCAAACTACAACGACTAAAATATAATAATAATAATAATAATAATAAGAATAATAATAATAATAATAATAATAATAAATTTGTTTCCAGTGTAACCATAGAGGGTTGAAAAGTAACAAAATTCAATTTTCCTCTCGTTTATTTTCGTGTAGCTTTCCCGCTCCCCAATTACTCTAATTGTTTCGCATGAATTTGCAAATAGGCCAATAAGCTTCCTTTGTGTGTCGTTTTCATTGTGCTTAATTAAATTACACTTTTTTAAAACCCCATAATGTGAAAAATACTGCCTTATTTGTGTGACTCTGCATTTAACAGGATAATAAGGGAAAAAAAGTATTTAAACTATCAATAAAAATGCAGCTACAGTTTATGCAGTCATATATATATATATATATATATATATATATATATATATATATATATATATATATATATATATATATGTTTATATTTATAAAATTAAA
>NW_015112775.1:220482-223060 GCF_001443285.1 Poecilia latipinna | reverse complement strand
AAAATAGATATATTTTTTATATATATATATATATATATATATATATATATATATATATATATATATATATATATATATATATATATATATATGCTTATTTAGTTAAAATTAAAAGGTCTGGCAGCTGCGACATTTTTTTTAATTACTTTTATTACAGTCTTACATTTCCCTCCTTAATCGACTCGAAGCCGTTTTTATATCTTCTCCGTCTGTAGGTGTGCTCTACTGTCTCCGTAATTGCATTTCTCTCCAGGAGGGGGGTAGGTAATTACACTGCGGCGCAGCCAGGTAAATTCCGGCGCCTAAATTGAAATATTCCGCTTTAATCCTCGCTAAATCCCCAATTCCCAGGACCCGGAGACGTGCGTGTGTTCGAGGGGGTCCTGCGGAGCCCCCACTGCGTGTTCAGGTGAGAGTCAACTTGCAGGATGGGGGAGGGGGTTGTGGGCGTGTTGGGTGGGGGGATCGAGGGGGGCTCTCCTTTAGCCGCCATAAGCATAAAACAAGATTACTAGATATTTATCACCGAGGGTTCCCTGCGCACAGAACTGGAGCCTGACAAGTTCAGGTAAAGACTCGGTGTGTTGCATAATGAGCAGGAAATGAATTGCAGGTTGTTGTGGGGATATTTCCAACTTAAATGATTGTGCCATAAACAAAGCATCCTCATCTTCCAAGGAGTCTGTTTATGTAAATTAATCTGCGGATGCATTATTAAAATCTTGCCTGATTTGTTTGTTTTGGTTGCTATTCCAAGAGGAAGAGGCTCCTAACATTTACCAAACATTAAAACATGTCTTCTTATAAAAACAGGAAACACGATTTGAAGTTGTTTTTTTTCTTCTTCACTGTAACAGGAGTAGAAGTTTGCACATTCCACTTGTCATGGTGTTGCCTGAATTTACCTTTCCCATATCTTTAATTTGTAGTCACCAGGAATAAAGAGGCTGAATCTCAGCTCTGGCAGCTCCCATGTCAGTCTTTGCAGGAGTGGGTGACAGAGAACAGCAGGCAGATAGCATGCTAAAATCGCATCACTAGAGACCTCACATCAAAGTAGACCAAATCTCATATTGAGTGAACTTTTAAAGCCAGAAAAGGCTGTGTGACATCAGAGTACCTAAAATGTGACTGTCATGTTTTTTTTTTGTTTTTTTTTCTTCCTTCAAACTTTTTGCAGGGAAAAAAAAAAACATACACACACACACACACACACACACACACACACACACACACGCACACACACACACACACACACACACACACACACACACACAAAAACTCAAAGACTTGAGAAGTATTCAGAGGAAAGCACTGTTCAAACGTGCACACTAAGATTAGCAGCCTTTGTCTTACAGGAACCTCAAAGACCAATGAGATTGAGAGACGTCTGTGACGAATTTGTCAAAAAATAAGATGATAGACACAACTTTGGCAGCCAGCGAATATGGCTGGGGATTTCACTCAAGCGGAGTCATTGACAAGACACTGTCAGAAAATGTGTCAGCTTCAGCAGACCTGCCAGTCGACAGAGTTTGGGACTGAGACCGATCAATTCCCCAAATGCCACAACAAGACATAACAGCACTTTATTTTAAGTGAAAAAGTACTCTGTCCTTGGATGTATTGTCAACTTTTTTTGCTTGCAACATCCCAGGACACGGGCGTATATAAAAACAAACAACAACTGTGCCATATCTGTGGTTTTAGAACTTTAAAAGGAGACTTTGACCTTTCTGTTTGGACACAGCCTGTCCTGGCACATGATTTTGTTGTCCAATGTACACCAGTTCCACACCTCCAATACATGTACTCATTTCGGACTCACTATTTCTGAAGTGAAATCCAATACTCAAAGCATTTTCCTCTTCAAAGTAGTCTCCTGTTGTGCTTTGTGGCCACAATAGTGTCAATCTTATACTTTCAAAGCCTCGTCTCCATGTCAGCGTTGAGTAGCTGTCTATACGTGCCTCCGAATGGAGTTAAAGCTTTGATGGCTGGTCGGAAAAATAGTCTGAAACATTATTAAAAAAAAAAAAATAAAGAAAAAAAAAACTTTGGGCGAAAGGAAGAAAACATTTTTATTGATTTGGCTGCATGTGAAATTTGACTTGTGATTTGAGAAAATCACTTTCCTGCTCACAAACTGAACAGTTATGGTACTGAGAAGGGGCTAGGTTAAGAAGAATTGCATCAGCATTGAGAGGGAAACTCTCAAACAGCAAATAAATCTGTAAATCAAAACATCAGAATTTGCTGCAGGAAGAATACAAACAGGAATGCACAGATTAAATGTTGGTAATTCGACTTTGATTATAATCAAGCAGTCCTGAAATAGACAGGCCAACTTAAAAATATTCAGTTTTGGTTAATGGATCAAATAGGTTAATGATACATTTTGATACTTGCATCAGCAGGTAAAATTAGACTTACACCAGATCTTTAAAATGTGTGTCTTTTTGTTTTCTGCAGTATGTGACTCTATATATATATATATATATATATATATATATATATATATATATATATATATATATATATATATATATATATATATATATATATATATATATATATA
>NW_015112775.1:210435-217242 GCF_001443285.1 Poecilia latipinna | reverse complement strand
TTACTTTAGATTTAATCTATTTTAAACAACTAAAGCTCTAAAAGTTTTCTAAAATATATACTTTAAAAATGACAGAAATGGATGAAAGTAGATTTGGTTACATATTTTACCCTTTTCATTTGTGATAAGTCCATTCTCCTCAATGTACAGGCTAATTCTCATCAAAGGCCTTCAGATGTAAACATCTCTGACCTTCACCT
Source organism: Poecilia latipinna (assembly GCF_001443285.1). Classification (NCBI taxonomy): domain Eukaryota; kingdom Metazoa; phylum Chordata; class Actinopteri; order Cyprinodontiformes; family Poeciliidae; genus Poecilia; species Poecilia latipinna. The sequence goes on along the minus strand of NW_015112775.1, from coordinate 217,042 downwards.
TATAACCTCTATGTATGTAGTTTTATTACACCAAAATAATAGATGAATAAAGAAGCTTTGTGATGGGTCAATAAAAAATATGGTACTTTAAGTTGGATGATACAACACACAAAAAAGACAATAGAACAATAGAAATGATGCATTGAAATTTTAATAGTGGCTTCAACTATTTGTAGAACATCATTATTAAGCTTATTATTAAGTTAGTCATAACAATTCATGGTAACTTTAATCCAAAATGACTGACTTCCTGTTTGTTGCAGAACATGAGAGTTTGATATATCAGGTTACCCAATTTCTTACCTCTGAATTAAAGTTGGATTTTACTGTGTAGCATTTTGTTTTATGTTACCTGGAATTTAATCTATTCATCAATGTGTACATTTCAGAAGCAGCCTACATAATTAATGAAAATAAATTTTAAATAAAAATAGCACAAGCATGAAAGGAGTTTTAGTGAAATATGTTCACTTCTACACTCTGATATGTGCATTTTCCTGTATGCTAGAGGTAACAGAGGTTCTGACATAAAAAATCTCTAAAATCCACTCTAAATCTCAAGTACTTGCTCAAAGTAGAGGAAAATTAAAAATGTATGCACATGCATTCATTTCATTAAGAAATGATCATGTGTTAAATTTAACTCAAAATGGCTGACATCTTATTTGTTGCAGGAAATAACTGCAAGAGAGTTATTTTTAAGGATGATTTATTATTACTAGAACATTTCTGTGATGTGCTTGAATCATTTTTAAACACATTTTGGTCGAATGATTAAATAGAAATTCAATCCTGAAAATGAAATAACTTTACAAAATCTCAAAAAAAGCTTTATCAGTTCATGCATCATTTTGAGTCACAATAATTTTAAACCAGCATGACTTATTAATGTTTGTTTGGAGGATTTGGCTTCAAGAGAATTACATATGCACATAAAAATGTGCATCTGTGTCCTAAATGTCCCACCACTATGTTTAAGCAAGCTGACAAATTAGCTTTTATTTTTTTTAATTACCAGGTCGCGCTGTGGAGCTGTTTGTTTGTATACATTTCAATAAATATGCACATTGGCAAATTGCAAAGTGTCAGGGTAATGGAGAATGTTTAAAACCTAAAATGGCAATGATTTGGTAAATTATTATTATTATTATTGTTATCATGGCAAACATTTCAACCGCTGAATACATGAAGATGTTGGACATGAAAAATCTAATATTTGTCTAGAACACTCATTTGAAAACCTGCATTCAAAGCCAAGTGATGGAAAATAATCAAGTGACAATGATCAGAAGAAAGGAGAAGCAATCTCAATAAACTTTGTCATTCATCCATTCAAAGTTCAATCATATCAGAGGTGTTTTGCATAACTATGAGGCACTGCTTCTAATCCTCAAAGGGTTTTCGGCCCTCTTGGCTTTGCACTGTAGTCATTCAAGGTCGCAACCCGGTAGGAAATATGGGCTGCCATAGCAACACAAAGATGGCCTCTGAAGGCTTAGCATAATTCTCCCCTAATAGAAAAATAACAGCGGCAAATCCCGTCCTTAGTGAACTCGCTCATTTGACAGAGGCAGGCTCCCACCTGTGAAGCACATAGTCACCACAGCAATGCGCTAAGGCTGCGATAAGATGACAAAAAGCGCCCATCTCTTGATGGGGATGGGCGGCCTTAAGCTCAAGCCAAATTCTTTCTCTCCTCTGAAGTAAGTCTCTGGCCAGCTTTGGGTTTTTTTGAGTCTGGACAATGCGAGCTGCCAAATGAATCACGCTCTCTATGTAGTACCTAACTTTGAAGTGCTTAAGCCATACCCTGAGAAAGGGAAAAAATCTGGCAGATGATGGTGGCTTATATAAGGATCAAAAACACTGAACTGATTTCACCTTCTCTCATGAAATATTTTAAACTCGACGAGAATTATTGACTGGCTGGAATAGTAGCTCATACTGTAAATCGCGTAAAATCCAACCGCTTTCGGTCCTCTCAGAATATTCAGCTGGGAATAAAATGCTATTAGAGTTTCTCAGTAACAAGTCTTCATTTGGATTTTGAGTCTCCCCCCATCCACTTTGCTGCCAGGTACACAGAGATGGATTCCTGTCAGTGTGAGAGTTGCATCAGGATGATGAGCGCTGGGGGAGAGAATAAATTACCAGCACACTTTAAGAGTGGGAGGCATGTAAGTTATCAGTTGCTACAACAGTGCATGGCTCTCTGCTTATGGAATAGCTAATGAGGAGCAATATCCAGCAATGTTGCAACCATGGTGATCGAGGTAAAAAATCAAAGGCTCCATGAAATCATTACTGCCAAATCTGGCTGTGTAAATCGTACAATTGCCCAACGACGATTTCCGTGAGAGGTACGATGTGCCGTCTGTCACATGCAAAGACATTCATAAAAACGGAGTGAGACGTAGTTTAGAAATTAGGTGCTTGCTCCACAGTGCACCTGAGTCAGCCATATTTTGCTCGATGAGATCTGTTGTGGCAAACTGTGTTCAACTGTTAGAAACTCATTGTCTGGCTCATGTGTAGCATCTGTCTGTCAGTATCCTGGTGTACACGCCAGCCGTTTGTCTGCTTTTACTCTGTTTCAGCCCGCTGCTATGAATCCTGTTTCTTACTTCGGAACTGTGTCCAAGTGTCATCGCGACAGGAATGTTTTTCTGTTTCACGTTGTTCGAGATGACGGAGAGGAACCGAGCGAGAGATAATCGTTACATCAAAATGTCCTTACGTCTCAGCAGAATGCCACTTGGTTTCAGCTGATTGTTACTTTTGTGCTTTATCAATATAATTCAAACAGATTAGTAAATCTTCATTGATTCCAATCATGAAATCTTAAAATTTTAATTACTCTCTATCTAGATATCTGGTTCTGTGATTGTGATAACATGAATGTGATGTATTAGCCCTCTTAAGAGGCTTTTTTGTCATGCAAATGGAGGTTCACCAGCTTTCTTTTCTTATCAAGTGATCTTTTTGCTGTTGGGCAGATATGCAAAATCATTTTAATATTCCATTTCCATTACATTAAGTCATAACCATTTTATTACAGTGCTGATAAAACAATACCTTCTCTTTTGCCCTTTACTCCTTGATAGTCTGCTCTGGCTCTTAAAATAAATTTTCTAAATTGCAGCAGCTTGTCTAAATCATGGCGTGCTTCATAGCGACTTCCCATTAAATACGCAATGACATTTTTAATGGCCATTTGAGGGGTTAAATCTACCCTGTCAGTGGTTGGATGAATGGAATAATTAAATCAAGCCTGGATGGACTGTCCAGTGAAAAGCCAGGCTCTCGCCGGTGAAGGGAAACGAGGCCGGACTATAAGCCTCCTGTTTCACACTTTCTACACAGAGCACCTTTCCACTTCAAAGCTAGCTCAGCACTATGTCTCAAAGATACACATCTCCAGGAAAGAATGGCCTCTGCTGAGATACGGGCACCTCTGGCCTCATTTAACGCCAACTGTTCCCCTCCCCCTCTCCAGGCCTGAATCCGAGGATAGAGAGGCTATCTGACGAGATCACTCAGAGATGTGCGGGAACTTAAAGGCAAAGAGTTACTGAGCATCCTACCAGGAGTCTCAAAAGGGTTCTATTAAAGCATGTTCAATATGCCGGTCAGGGCTTTTCAAAGTGTTGCACACCCTCTAGCCCCGGCAAACTCAAAGGGCATCAGAGCACATTCTGTAAGAGGAATCTGGCCCCATTAATTTAATGAGTCCAGGGTATTAGTATGCCATAGCAAGCTGAGAAAGCTCTCTTTTTTATCTTTGGTGCAGTTTTAAGGAAAGGTCTACCAACTTGGGAGTGCCAAAAAAGAACTAGGAGCAAGGTGCACTCATTGACTCTAATATCAGTTTTAGCTGTCACTCCTCAGGGCTCAATTTCCAGTCGTTAAATTGTCTTTGAGCAAACTGGAGAGCAGATTAGGAGTAGAGGGTGGCACTCTTATCGGTACCGGGTGGACCATGCCGCCTGTCATTATCCCATCTACTAAAAAAACAGATACGGGACTAATAGAAAGCTTAGTCCAGAATGACTTGGTACATGTGGACCCTCCAACCCACAAGCTGCTAACGCTAATAGCTACAATAATAAACGTGTGTTCAAACTTCAGCCACAGTTAAATCTCACTTGTATACTAGTGAGACTAAACTGTATACAAGATTGTGCTGCAATACCATAACATTGAAAAAAATATATACTTGTTTTGCATTATTCATACAACTTGGACTTCTTCACATAAATTTTGACATATTTCATTGGGATGACTAACACAAAGTAATGTGTAACCGTGAAGTGAAACTAAAAGGATTCATAGTTTTCTTTTGCCCATGCTTCTTTGCCAAATAGCTCAAGCATCCACAAATGCAACCTTTGAAGTCTTCCACAGATTTAGATTTAGGTCTGTACTTTGATTGGACCATTCTAAAACTTGAAAATAGTTTGATCCAAACACCCCCCTTGTGGTCTCTGCAGCCACTAACATGTTTTCTTTCAGGATTTTCCCGATATTAAGCTCTACCCATCTTCCTATCAACTCTGAACATCTTCCACACCCCTGTTAAAGAAAAGATTATGCACAGCATGATGCTGCAACCATTATGTTTCAAGATGTTTTCATAGTAAGATCAAATATTACTACAATTGTCTGCAATGGATTTAATTTAGGGGAAACAGAGTACTGAAGGCTAAATACAAATAAATACAACTTCTTATCAATGTGTAAAATACAAGGGGTTGGAATACTTTTACAAGGCATAGTAAAAACAGCTGCCAAGGTACTCCACAAAAACACTCATACACTCACAAAGTGAAAAACAATAGCAGCTCAGCAATCGCAGCTGGTAATAATGGGCATGTATTAGCACTTGGAGACATATTTGCATAACGTATTTGGAAACACGCTGTGGACTTTATGGTGCTGCTAGCTTCTTTTTTTTTCATTCAAATCTTGTCTTCAGTCATTTCACAGCTAATTAGCTTGGTAAACAGTGATTCTTCTTTCTAAAGTTGTAACACCTTATTTTAAAAAGAACAAACATTGCGAGCTGACAATGAACCGACTGTCACCAATAAGACATTACTTGGACAGTGGAGTTTGCCTTGGCCTGTCAACAAGGAAGTAGCAACTGCTGGAGCTGATTAAAGCCATATTAGCATTGTAACATAGCTGAGGACAGGGCTACATCAAACGCTCCTCTTCATGCAAGTCTGGAGTCTCATCCCTGGGATACTGAGGCACTTGTGACCTCTGCCGGGACCCTGCTGGGCCCTGAGAGCTGAGGGGTGAAGAAGAGTGGGTCAGGATCACTGTGGGGTGCACCTGAACCAGACTTACCTGTGTCTGGGTATCTGCATACCACAACGTGGCCATGTGGCTGCAAGGAGCGAGTGCATGGACTCTGACCTGAACAACAAAGAAGAAGGGAGAGAGGCTGGGTGAGAGGTCAGGGGGGAGCAAGGAGGCTTGGAGAAAACACACCTACAACACATCGAGTGAACATGATCAGAGGGACACATGCGGCACAGCGGAGGCAGAACCAGATGCCCTCAGATGTCCTGATGAAATCTAAGCTCAATGTAAACATGTCAGTTCAAAACTGATTGTGCTTGAGTTAGACAAAATCTAACAGCACCATTTGTCTCATTGTTTCCAGAGAAAATGTATTCACTTTTGCCAAACTGCAAACAGAAAAAATGTATTTTGAACTCCAAAATAACTCCTAGCTCAACTGTAATGAGCACTCTCGCTGAACAAACACACCTGAAGCCCATTGAGAAAAGGTTGTTCCAGCCAATATTTATAGACATGTGATAAAAGAAAAAGATGAAAGAACAGATAGTTGACTCTCTCCAGTCCGTCTGTTTTCTCCTCTGAGCCTGTAAGTTATTCGCCCAGTGTGTAGCTAACGAGAGAGACATATCAAAAAAGCTAATTTTTTTATGAAACTTTTTCTCTGCTGCAGTTTCACAGATATACCTGCAGTATGGTTGTTTTTAATTCTGCTATCAATGTTGTTGAACCTCTTCCTCTTCCGCGTTACAACTACCACCACGTTTTTGTGCATACAATGAGCTGCATTTCTACGAAACATAGCATAACATGCATGACAGGTCGCTGAGCAAATCACATGGGTGTCGGTCGCATTAATGATTCAATAGTGAATCCAAAAGTAGTGTGGCAGAAGGGCGTAGGCGTTGCCTGTTTACACGGATCAGGTCCTGTTGGGTGAGAGGCTCTGAAGGCTTTGTTTCGTGTCTCTCAGGGTTGGTCTTACTGTGACAGGAGAAAGATATTAACAGTGTTGGGGACGCTTGACGCGGGCCTCCGTCTCCAACTGCATCTCGAAGCGCTGACTCTGCACCCTGCTGGGATACATGTGGTCAGACCTACCTACAGGTATGTCCCTATTAGGCCAGACAGACATCGATTTGCCACCATTCTTCGGAAGGTGAATGCAGCACATCCGATTCTTGCGTGGGGAGTGTGTTCAAAATTGCCCCAATAAAGGGCAACCCTTTTTCAACTTTTTTTTTTTTTTTTTTTTTTTGGTAACACTTCGCATTGACACAGAAAAATTCAACCCAGTTTA
>NW_015112775.1:152091-206280 GCF_001443285.1 Poecilia latipinna | reverse complement strand
TATATATATATATATATATATATATATATATACTTTTTTGCCCCTTTAAATTTGTATGGTTTGGCCTTAAATATCAGTGACAGCTGTAGCAAATTCTTATTTTTTTTTTTTTATTTGACACATTTGTTGATAAAGAGACGTCGCACTTTCAAGTGCCTTTACCACATAAATTCAAACTTCTGTGAATTTTAATTATTATCAGTCATAATCATGTAATAAACATGTTTATTCGAGAACTTCAGATATTTCACCAGAGAATATTTTTCCACTCTGTCGCTTTGCTAGTTTCACTTAAGGAAACGGAATCTGTGATTGTCCCACTGCCAATATGGTAGTCAAAAATGTCAAAAGTAACTTTTCTGTGGATCGTGGCCATCCGTCCATCGTGGACATGTGGCAGCATGCTTTTTCAGAAACCACAAGCACCACCTGGGCACCATCAGGGCACCGCCACGCCGTCGCTTCTTGTCTGTCACTTGGAATTTCAATATTGCTGCAGAGGGTGGCAGACTTGTTAAGGGTTGGTTACCCGCGAATTGAGCTGTCAAAATTAGCAATCTTTCTGGTTCGTTTAAAAGGCGAAATGGGTCACGCGCTGAGGCAACAGCTAAGACCCAAGAGGGATGGCATAATATCTATCAGCGGGAAATTATTCATTACAGTATGTTATCAAATTAACAAAATATTTTTAGATTTTTCTTTATTACCATTTGAAACTAATTATTTTACATAATTGTGTCATAATACGTGTTGATGCTTCTGTCAATTATCCCTAACCTGACCTGTGGAAGTGATCGCGATAATGACAACTCCATAAATTCACTTTTTTTATGATTAATTGCTGATTTCGCCCGTGTAATGACAGATAGGGAATTGTGTGCGTGTCCGTCTGCGTGGGAGTGTGTGTCTCATAAGTGGTAATGTTAGATTTGTGCACTTGGCAAGCATTTTTTTTCTTTCGCTCCATTTGGTGACAGATTGGGTTTAAATAACATTATATCTTCACAGTTGTGACTCACAAGCCAAGGCGTTACAAAGTCAGGGTGAGGTTTAGCACTTCAGATGAGGACGAAGGAGGACCAGGTCGCCTCACTTTGTCTTTTAGTTTAACACTTTCTGCACAACCTAATCTGAGACTCAAGGGACCGTTTCCTGCCTCAATCAATTCGCTATTTCAGAACAAAACCCATTCTTTTCACATGCTGTCACCTAAAAGCCAAAGTTTGTAGCAATTAGTTGAGCAGATGGATGCAATGAAATGGTTTGAAACTTCTTTGAGCTGCCTGCCTGAAGAGATAGTGCTGCACTTTTTTTTTTCTCCTTTCAAGCAAAAACAGAATTAACTAAAGTGGGCATTTTTCACATAAAATTATAATTTGCAAAAATACAGACAAACAACATAGGTGCCTAGTCATTTTCAGATTGCCTACTTAGAAAAGTCCCACCTTCGCATTGATTACAGCATGTCGCATTGCAGGGTGCTACGCATTGCTCAACGCTTCATAGCCACCATGCTAACATCGGCGCTCTACTTTTTTCAACGAGCCTTAGAATCTGGGAGCCGAGACCATGGCAGGGTGCATTTCCTTTCCGAGCCCCAGGTAACTGGGCATGGAGGGGGATCTTGTTTGATATTGACGCTCCGGGCTCAAAAAATTCAAGTCTTAATCTCACATCGACTCTCTGAACCAGCCTGCTCCACCGTCGGCCGCAGCCCCATCGTCAGCCATGTTTGTTTTTGCTGCTGCTGTACTATCAAAGGCTAACTGCTTTACAGCACCTCCTGGTGCTGCCTGGGAGGAAACTTCTCTGTTTGCTGTAAAGAATCTGGCCTACATATTTTGACGGTAATAGCATCTTATTTACAATGTGTGAATTTTTTATTATCATGTTCTTTCATTATTTAACCAAATACTTTGAAACTGCGGTGATTTTGTTGCATATCTGCCACATTTAGGAACGTTTAAAACGCTAAATAGGGATTTTGGTTCATGGACTCTGAACGTTGTAATCTGGTCGAGACTTTACACACTCCACAGGTAACTCTGCTCACTTTTGCTAAGCCAAAAACTAGAGTTGTGTAGCATAAGAAGGATCAGCTGTTTCTCTCAAGCACAAACTGTCGAGTCCAAGAAAGTTTCAGCAGAGTGTGGCCTTCTGCTGCAAACGTAGCTCAGGCTCAGTCAGCATTGATGCAGTTGTCCTGTCCTGAGCTGTCCGTCCCTAAAATCCGAGTCTCAGTATGAAGGGGGGCACAAAGGACGGATAAGGGCTGTCACTTCTGCTACTACAGAGTGCATGTCAGGAGTGCGTGGAAACTAATACAGACGCATCAATGAGATGTCACAGAAAACAAGCTGCAGGATGTTGGCAGTCAACTTCCTGGTTACATAATGCAGGTCAAGTCTTAATTATGAGAACATCAAGTGTAACTGAGTAAATTTAAAACAAGAAATAATACTACTTGGTAATATAATTGTATTCTAAAGGCTTAAAACTAGATGGATTTATCATTCAAGAAGAAAGAGAAAGTTTCGGATACTCTCAGCATCTTCTAAAGTTTTTTTTCTCCTCCATCAGTTACACAATTTTGACTTCAGACTTCTATCAAAGGCTTTCCAGTCGACATATGCAGCAACATGCAAATGTGTCCTACATCATGTGTTTGTCTCTTGTGCCTATGGCAGCAACCTAGAGGTATGCAAAGCACTGTTAAGGTCAGAAAGCTGAGATGTGCCACATAGTAAATTATCAGATTTACTATAATGCAAGAAGTCCTCTAAATATACCTGAATGTGGGAAAAAGAAACTATCCTCTTTGAGCCACAAAAACACATCGTCCACATTCTTTAAATCTTCACCCAAAATAATATTAATAAATATATCAGAATGACTGAAATGTAACTATGTCAAAGAAAAAGCTTTAAGTCCAAAAAGCAGGATTATCACTCATGTGCCTATAAGGGTGCTTTTATTTGACGGTGTGAAATTGGAGCTCCTTTGAAGAACATCCACAGAACCCCTTTTCCTATTTATTTCTCATCAGCAGTGTGACTCTGACATGTGTCTTTTGTACACTAGAATTATGGCTGGGCTAAATTAAGGTACATACAAAGAGATATGTTACCAGAACTTTTAGGTGAATAACTTTAACTCAACAGAAGGAAAATGAGGTCTGTTATATAAGAGGGTTCCTCACTTTTTTTTTTTTTAATGCATGTCCTTAAAGAGACACTGTGCTGAGATCACAGTCCTTTCCATCACTTTCATCTTCATCATCATCATCATCATAGGTATATGTAGGTTTGTTACTTCAGAAAATCAATAAAATAACTTTTTCAAAGAAAACTAAATTAAGTAGCATACGAAAAAATAAAAGTTTGCGATCGGGAAAAACGTGGCAAATTAAAAACCCGAACCACTAAACGGCTTACCGTATCAAGGTGCCGTGGATTTAATAATTGCTTTTTTTTTTTTTTTTTCTTGCATTGTTTTTTTGATTGAGTTTTTAGAAAATCTAAATTTCGAATATATATAAAGATTATATCGGAAGAAAAAAAAAATTCTTCCGGTAGATTTTTAAAATGCCGATAAATTTAAAACATCTCTTATTAAAAAAAAAAGAATGTACAGCGTCGCTTGTATTTATTATTACTACTGTGAAATTAAAGTAGTGCAAAAATAATTAATTTGTGGTTATTACTGTAATTTAACCGTATTTTTGCCAATTTGAAAATAAAAAAATAAAATGTCATTTCTTTTGAAAATGGCTACGAATAAATGTAAAGCAACAATTGAAAAAAATACATATTTTATGTTCTTTTTTATAAAACATGTAAGAAGCTATATTTTTGTAATAAATAAAAATGAAGGATGTCTAAATTTTATCGTAAAAATTATTCTTTTAAAAATATCCTTGAGCGAGTGAATATGATTTATTAAAAGAATAGCAAAAGGACAATATGTTTCTGATCTAAAATTCAACACAGCACAGCGACTTGTTTGAGAATTATTAAAGTTTTTAGCTTATGTCAGACAAACAGAATAAGCTAAAACAATGAAAAAGTAATTACTTCCTTCGTACTTTTTTGTTAGTTTAGCTGTTTGTTGCAAAAGCCATCTGGTAATGCGTCTCTTTGTATTTCTTTTCCATTGTTTTTAACATTTGCAGAACTTCGTGTGCAGCTTCAAAAGACACGGAAATCCGTCAGAGCGCTCTTTCAAGGTTGTATCTAATTGGCGAGATTCCCTTATTTCAAGTCCTTTTTTTTTGTTTCTTCAAGGGACATTGTCTGGAATAAAAAGCTCTCATCCTAATCAAATAATATGCAATGATAAATAAGAATCCCAGTTTTTGATCAAAGCCTCTGACTCAAATCAAATGTGTTTCTAAGACACTCCAAGTCTCCAAGTGTGAAACTTCTCTTAGTTTCGGAAATGAAAGGCCGCCATCTGTTTTTTGTATGTTTGTCTGTAGAGAGGACATTGAACTGTCAGCAGTGTCCCTCCTACTCATCAGGACTGTTAGATATCCCGACAACACAAATGTTTTATTCCTTAACAATCTTTTGAATTGTATTTACATCAGTAGGTCAACTGTGGTCAAAGTCTTAACAATAAATATTTTCTTTTTGATGAAAATAGAGTTCAGATCAGTTGTTTTATTTAAGCAAATTTAGTATTTAATAAAATGTTTAATGGAAAATTGGATTTGAACATTTACGTAAAAAAGGCGGGTATTTAAAAAGTAAAATTATTCTGTTTTATTCAAAAAAGATAAAATAACACTACATTTTGATGCACATTATTCCATCTTTTTCTTTTTTTTTTTTTTTGCGTTTTTACATTCTCAACTACGTTATTACTGTAAAACATCCGGAATGTATTCACTTCAACGCAACTTAAAAAAACTGATCAGCGGGGAAACTTTGCTGGGGGAAGAAAAAAAAAAACTTACCAATCTTACCCTTTGAATCTCAAAGAAAACTATCTCTTACATGATTTTCCAAAGTTAGTCCATTGCACTGAAAGAAACGAAGGATAAAAAAGAAATTCCAAAGGCTTCCTCGTGTCGAACTTGGAAGGCTTTTAACTGAAAAGACTCAAACAGACTTACGTATGAGGCTGTCACATTTGCTCGTCTCAAAACTTAGAATCTGAGCGGAAAATATTTATGTAGTCACTCTTTTCCGAAAACTAAAGTCATTTGAAGAGTGTGCCGTTATTTTATTTACTCTATTGTTCCCTACATTGTGCAAATTTGTAAACTACGTCATGCTGGGAAAGCTAAATTACGTGAGCGCAGAGTTCTGGCGTAGCCTTGACTTGCAAGGCTCTATGGGTCAGTCACGTTACCGCACACGTGGAATACTGTAGACGACAGTAACAGTTAGCTGCCAACACAAACTGGACAAAATGGGCAAAATTTAACACCTCGGCATGCTTCTTGCTCGAAAGTCATAAAGAGTTAACCTCTCGTTTGATGTTTTTGTGCAGCAGCGTGAGCATCAGCTCCATCTTCCTTCCCCTGTGTTAGCTTAGCAACAGCAGCCATTTTGTCTGCGTTTACATTGCCTGAGACGTCGTTCTCAGGCCATGACGCATTTCTTTGAGATTCTTGTCAGGAGATGGTAGGAGCAATTTCATCTGAAATTTTGCCGGGGCAAAAGCTCTTAATTTGGGCCTTTAAACAACATATCAGGTGCAAAAACGTGGATCATTTCAGGCATGCGCTGTGCATGTCGAAAGCATTGATGCTTTCATTTTCCTGCACAGAAGGTGCCAAATGGTGCTTAGCATTAACCACCTGGCTGTCACACAAAGGCACACACATACAATACATTCATGTGCATTCACATCCTGCATGCGCACACACGTGTGCACTGATATATATAAATGAGATGAAGTTATCCCTTTCTTAGAGGCTGCTTCAACCACCCGCTGTGCTCTCCATCACACTACGTAGACAGCTGACCACAGGATGTACAAACCCAGGAGTCTAGAGGTCACCTTGGCTTGTTTGTTCTACAGGGATGGATCCGCGGCGGCAGAGTGGACCACCACCATCTACAATCATAGCGCTACCAACATGTCAACACTCCAGTTTAACCAGAACTTTAGTCAAGCTTTAAGGGTAAGTAGTGCTAGCTGTGCCTTTTTTTGAAAAAAAAAAAAAAAAGTCAGAGATATCTGCTTACGTTTGTAAAAAGTCTGAAAATCCTTAATCTCATGTTATCAGATTTGCATGCTTCTTCTGAATTTTTTAGAATTATTGACTAGAAATTACTTCAATTATCTGTTTCACAGAACAACTGGTTTACCAAAATTGTATTGTACTTGTTTAAAAAAAAAAAAAAAAACATATTTATAACTAATTGGCGATGAGCAAGTAAATATCAATAAACACAGTTTTACGACTAGAACATGCTCCGCTTGTTTTTTTCAGGTTTCTGGGTCTGTTGTTAAGTTGCAGGCCAAATGACCGGATAGTGCTGAGCTTAGGCCTGACCCTGCTACTGTAATCTATTGCAGATACCTCTGGCACAAATTAAGGCAATACACACAGAGAAACTCACCTCTCCTCTGGAGAAAGACTCCATCATAAAAACACTGGAGACTCGGCTGATTCTTGTAAGGTCCCAGATGTCCTTGTTACTGAGGCAGAGAAGGGGAAAAAACCGTGGGGACTGAGGCCCGGAGACAGGGCTTTCTGTATTTCAAGAGAGCCGGCCTGACTACCCCTGTAAATATAGGAGAGCAAATCCTTTTCAGGTTGAGAGTATGACTCAGGACTGCCACATAAATCAGTGCAGGCCCAGCCCGGCAAAGGCTGGGAACGCCATGGGAGTGGTAGGCGGCTCTACGGTGAGGTTTTTGGGGAAGGATTATGGATTGAGACGTACAGCTGGGAGGCTAAAGTTACACTTTTCATTACCACTTCGAGGGGGTCTTGGCTGCCTGGAAGCCAGTCAAATTTGTGAAGACTGCTTTCTCCCCCTGGATCGGTTGTAATTCTGCAGGCACATTCTTAACCTGAGGATAATTGTTTTTGATATGGCAAGAACAATTTGGCGCAAACGCGTTGGGAAATGCTATTTCTTTCTCTCTTTTTTTGCCAGTGAAAGAATGAAAAAAGAAAAAAAAGAGAAAGGAGAGGGTATTGTGAAAAGTCCTCATTCACCAAAACACCAGAGTAAAGAGAGAGCAGTATGCCCCCTTCTGGCTCTTTTCTTCTCTCCCTCTTTTCTTCTCCTTTTTTCCCTGGCGTCTGGAGATGTGAAGAAACGTCTTTTGATCAGTCCTGACAGAGCCTGGGCCATGTGAAGAGGGTGGCTAGCGGGACTCTGCCAATCCGTGCAAGGCAAAAAATGTTCCTAATAAGAGAGCAATAAACTAACGAGTGCTGGGTGTTTGTCTGATCCACATCCTGGGTAAAGTTTGTGCCAGCACACCCAGTGCCTTCTGACGTGTACTCGACTCTCATCAGTTTCTGGACCATTTGCCAGGTCATTGCATTTCACCTGCTCACTCCCATATGGTCTGACTATTTCTGCAGCAGTCTTAAACTTAGTAGGCACACCAAAATAGAAAATTGGCTTATTCTAGTTCTAAATTTACACTGTGGAATAGGATCACAGCTCCACATTCATGTCACTTTCTGAAAACATGTACAAAGTTTGAAACAGGAAGTGCAGGGTCAGTTCCGAGTGGTTTACACATCAACTCAGGTTTTTCCCAGAGCTCAGTGTGGGTTTGAAGGGGTCATTTATCAAAGAACTCTGAGTTCTTTTCATAGAACAGAACAAGGAGATAGGCCCGTCTCATCTTCTCAATGCAGGTCAAATAAACACATCACCTCCACTGCAGGAGGAGCAGGACAACAGCACCTGCACCAACAGCAGGCGAGTCCAGAGTGCTGCGGGGCGTCGCAGGCACAAACAGGTGCTTGGTTGGTGGAGTTGGGGCTGATCTTCAGCTTGTCTCCGTGAAGGTGCTAAGCGTTGGATGTGTGAGGGCTTGTAAGGTTAGGCTGGCCAGACTTTAATGGTTTGTTGGTGAGGCCGCGACTCAAGCACTGGTAATTAAGGTGGGGAGAGGCGACTCGGCAGTGCCGGGGGAGACCGGCGAGGGGGACTGGCCCACGCCTAGTGGGGAGGAGAGGTCTGCCGCAGGAGGGACCAATCAAGTGTGAAGTCGAGCGCGGACCCTGGGCCTTGGTTCAGTGGGAAAAGCCTTGGCCACTAGTTCAGAGCGCCGCAACTTTCACGGATTAGTAGAGACACTATTCTGAGGGCTGAAAGGGGAACACAGCACGGAGGCGGCATCAATGCATGTGTGCACGCACACAAACACACAGTCTCCCTCTTTCTTTTTACCCTCGCCCTCCTGCACACAAAACCCACCAACAGCTGGGAGGAGGGCTGTAGCAATCGCCACATTACCATGGCAACGGCATATATCACATTTGGGCCAAAATGAAGACACATTGTGCTTCAACCGGATATTTATTCTTCCATTTAATAGAAGTATTCTAATAGTTTTTCTCCATGCCTGTAAAATGGTTCCCCCTGACTGAGTTAATGAGCTGCAATTGAAGGTGCTTAGTGCATCAGACTAGCATTTTGTCATTTTGCAAATTACAGGATAACAACATTGCAAATTTAACTTGTGTAGTTTCATTGCAAAGAACCCCGAGCATCTGCTGTGAAGAGTTGCATGTTTGTTAATTTCCTCCAATTTCCTTGGTCCTGTGCTCAAATCTGTGTATCACATTTGAAAGACGTGGTTCTTTTAAGTGAACTCATTGCTAAAATTAAACTATTTTCACTGTCCTGCGCTTTTGGCAGGTCCAGCTTTGAAGCATAATCACTAAACACTTTTTCTCATTTGGTTTTAAATGTAATTCTTAAAAAGCAGATGAAAGAGCGAATGTTCTTCTGAAAAGGGGCTGTGGTCGTGATTACGTAATGAAAATATTAAATATTTGAAGTTTAAAGGAATCAATTAGTCTTTTGAAGAGTTTAAAGATGATCCCAGAAAATGTAGACACATTTTTTTTTTTTCTTAAAGCACTTTTTTTGTGCAACTGGAAAATTATTTATAAAGTCTATTTGCAGACGGGAAAGTTTATTTCAGAAATGTCAACATATTTCTAAGCATTACAGACCAACAGCAGTCAGTACAGGACTGTCAGTCTTCTTTTTCCTTTGCAGCACATCCTGAAAAGCTCTCATTCTAACAGCCTATTTACAACTCTAAACAACAACTTGCATAGAAAACTATGTATGGAATACTGAGAAAAACAGATTTAAGTCTTTTGAATGATCAGCAGTTAACGTTCATTTGTCAGTGATAAGTAGTGAGAGGGTTTATTTATTTTAGAGCCATGACATGATGCATTCCTCCTTTCAGATGTAGCATTTCCTCCACCATGTGTCCGGAAACAAACTCCACAATCTCCCCCGGACTGACAGCTTTAGCTGAACTAAAGGGTGTCCATTGTTTTGGAGACGCCAGCTGTAGCGCTGACATCTCCGTTTGAACTGGCAACCATTGTCTTAAAGTGCTTCTTCATATTTAAACTCTTTCCACCGAGCTGCATGTCTGTTAAGATGCCATTTTTGTCTGTATTACCCATGGATTCAGAATAATGCATTTACTTTCACAGAGTAAAGGCTGTTCTGTTCACCATCTCGCGAGCGCAGCCACACATATGCACTGACAGAGCCGTGGGATTGGATACCTTCCACTAGCACTCAGCTACCTTCCAAGAAGTAGGAGAGAAACAAACAGCATGAATACATCAGGGGTTTCTTTGTTTGTTTGTTTTGTTTAGTGACAACAAAAGAAACAGATAAATATGGTAACAATCTAACAGTAACAGATTGGAAAAGTAACTAACTACTCACTTATTTGGTAAAATTGTTATTATTTATGAAACTTTAAACAAAATAAGGCCCTGTAGTGTCCCACAAATGAGGCAAAACTTACAGAAAAGCAGAGATAGTAACTATACATAGCAACCTAAACCTAAAACCTTCATTTTTTCATTTTTGTTTTTCACAATTCAACTGGTAAAGTAAATACATTATTTAGTATGAAATACTGTAAAAACACATCTAGTTAGAAAGTCAAGAGAAATTAGTTTAATGTTTTTGTGAAACTCCGGAGTATATTTGCTTTATAATGACAGAACCAAGTATTTTGTAAAAGAAGAAAAAAAAAATACAACAAAAACTGTAAATATATGAGCTGAAGATGACATGGATTTGAGTTTTACAGCATGACCTGGTCTGCATTCATGTTGCAATCATGTCCTTAACTTTTCACAACCTAAAAAAAACAAAAAAATACCCCACAGTTTGTATGCATTTTACCTCACTCCAACACTGAGTTATCTGGGATTCAGAAATATACTTTAGTGTTTTCACATTTCAACTAAAACAACAAAAAATCTAACTTTCTCCTTATGACAGCAAAAAATCTTCTGTAATCATCAATCTTTGTGGATTGAGATTTTTGCATGTATAAAAATAAAAACTGTAATATTTTTGTTTAACTTGTACTCACTAAGTGACAAGTTTTCATCTTCCAATAATTTAATGTCAGTTCAGGAGCCTGAATTATCCAACACATAAACTCCAGTTTTTAAAAATCTCAGATGGTAAATTAAAGACTTAATGACAAGTCAGTTAGCAAAGTATTAATTAGACAGGGGAGATTTCCAGCCATCTTTATGCAGCACTGCAGCCATCATCTACTGAATTTTCACACAATTAATAAAGTAACCATATATACATGTGCTTCAGCAGGCATTCCCACCAGCTGTAATAAATTTGACAATCTATTATTCAGTCATCAAAAACTATTTCCAGGTTATTATCCTTATAGTTACCAGGCACCTTTATCCTTTTGCAGATAATGTCTGCTGTTAATCTAAAACGTTTGTGTTGTTTTGAAAATATTTGCCATGAATTCAATATGAAGGTAGTCAGGATTCTTGGGGATGTTCTAAACTGGAAATGTGGAAGTCTGATTTTGTTATAACAACACATCAGCATCATTAAACTCAGATTTTGTGAAATGAGGTTCTGTGATGTTATTATCAGTAATTACATACTTACCTCTAGTAGAAAAAAAGCTCATATCACAGTGAGCTTTTTGACAAAGTAAATAAATTCTCAGAGTGGCAGAAGTTATCAAGCTAATCAGTCTTGTGTCATATTAATCTGCTTTTCAGCTGATTAGGCGTATTAGGCGATCATTATTCCACCGGGATCATTTTCAAACAGCCACAAGACGTGGAAAGCACAGGACCATGTTATCCTTGATGCTGTTGAACAACTGATGCAAAATACAAAGTTTACCTCCATTTTTGACTCTGCTAGAAGAGACTGGCAAATTGTGGCCTATCTAGGAAGTTTATTCAACCAGCAGTACAAAACAGAAACTTGTGTTGGTTGTGTTGATGGACCCAAATGCAGCAGGCAGAGACGTTGAGTAGATTTTGGTGAGTTAATGAAAAAACGAGGAGCAAAATACTTACAAAATCACAGGAAAACCAAGGAAGTCGGAGAAGAACAAAAACTTTAAATTCTAGGGAAAAGAAGGGAAAGGAACCAACAGGAAAAAAAAAATCGGGATATAATGAAAAGAACCAGCAGGAAGTGAGCCGAGAAGTGAGAGCAGAAGGCAGACTGAGGAAAGAGGAAGAGAAAGAGAGAAAGTGACACAGAGGGTGAGGGAGAGTCCATATGAGGACTGGGAAGTGAATCTAACAGTAAAGCAAAACTAAACATAAACTTGAGTAACTAAGAATAACTAGACACAAGAAATAAATATAATAAACTAGAGTCACTAAGTCAGGACTGAACTAAAGAAAAACAGGAACAAGACCGATCTAGTCCAAATAAATAGCTAACACAGAATACATATGAATCTGGAATCAAATGAAACTCTAAAACAACCTAAAATCCTAACAGTTTGGATACTTGTATTCTCCAGTGAATGCGCTGGATGCGCTTGTCAACTGCTGGCTGGTTCGTGAATGCTCCCACACTTTTGTTTATTTTGCCACGATTCCCCAGTACCTCTATGTCTAGCCTCGGATTGAATAAAACCTTTTGTTTTATGTAATTTGGTCTGGACTCCTTAAGTTGTGTGTCCTGCGCGGACCGTAACAGCGCTCAAAAAGTTGCCAAAGGCCTTAGTACATTTTTGAGATGTGAGAAACAAACTCCTGCAGAGCTTCACTCATAATCAAACATGGAGCATATGATGCAAATCTCTTTTCGTAAAACAAATGCCACTTTAGAACGGCTTCTCTCCCTCCTGCTCTTTCACTTACAACTCAACCTGGACCGGATCAACAAAGCAGCTCAACCAATCAGAAACAGACGGAGAGTT
Source organism: Poecilia latipinna (assembly GCF_001443285.1). Taxonomy (NCBI): domain Eukaryota; kingdom Metazoa; phylum Chordata; class Actinopteri; order Cyprinodontiformes; family Poeciliidae; genus Poecilia; species Poecilia latipinna. The sequence goes on along the minus strand of NW_015112775.1, from coordinate 193,875 downwards.
AAAGGGAGTTTGGTGTTAGACACCAAGAAGTCTTCCTCTGTGATACCTACAATAGTTCAACCTATCAAAAATAAAACTCCTTATAAAACTCCCTACCATAGCTAATGATAGTTACCATAAAACACATATTCAGTATTGATCCTTATGATGACTTTTGAACTATTTCAGTAAGAATAAGATTGGCACGAACTCCTGTTTTGTCTCAGGTTGGAAAGTTCAGGTGGCTTTTATGCAACAAAATATAACAGCAGCAAACTGGGAGTTCACACACACTTTGAGAGATGTGAATTATTTTGAGAAAGATTTTTGTTGTATGAATGATTTTTATTATCAAACCTCCTGAATCTCATCCAGCTTCCCAGATGAATTGGACTGGAGAACAAAAATTTTTTTAAGTGAGAGGTGAAAAAAACAAACAATCAAAACAAAAACTACAAGAGTTGTTTAATTTTACTCACAAGTAATTTCCTGTCCAAATTTAGAAATATATCTACAACGCTATCATTGATGTCAGACATTTGTGTGAAGATAATTCAGTTAATTGTTGAGCATGTTTTTGTCTTTAATGTTTTATAAAATGCCACACTTACAGCATTCTCAGTCGTTTTTGTGTAGTTTTCCTTTTGTCATCTCTGAATTTTCCACCATAATTACTGGAAACAGAAATTGTGTGACTGCAGTTATTGTCCTTGGTGAAAAAAAAAATTGACTGGTGATATAAAAGAAGCATCAAGTTAGAGTTTTTGCCTCTAGGAGAAGAGTCTTCTGAGGCAGTCAGTTTCTGTAGTAATTTTTAGTATTATGTCCAAGTTTTTAAATTGGATCTTCGACATGCTGAAAATACTCAAACATCTAATTAGACTCTCCTGTCTGGTGCAATGTCCTCCTCCTTTTTGTTCACAAGATATCTGGTTTGTATTCCTAGTTTATATCAGTCTATTTGCAACAGATTAGTTAAATAATTATCCAGGGGTCTTGAATGATGTTATTTACCTTTTTAAGCAGGTTTAGGGTTATTAAGAGACTGAAGGTTTTATTACAATCAGCCAAGATGCTGGCAGGGCCAACACTGGGACAAACCAGCATGCACTTCCCCTTAAGGGCCATTTAGAAAGGCCAGTGAATCTAACATGCCTTATCTTGTGGACTATGGCAGAAAACTGGTGTGTCCGCAGGAAATTTGTGCCTGTATGGAGAGAATATGCATATCCACCCAGAAAGGCCCCACCGGAAAATAAAACCTGGAAAATTCACCAAAACCACTAATAGATTTACAAAAAGTCCAAAATATTAAATCTTTATTGCCTTGAACTTCAAGGCAACTTTACTAAGATTAAGAGCTGCTGTTTTCAGTTATTAAAAAAACTCATGACTTCATATAAAAGTATTAATTCCCTTGGATGTTTTACACCTTTTATTGCTTTTCCCAATCACTCATGATCAACAAATTTTTGACAAAACTTTATTTTTTATATTTTTTGCTATTGTTTTTACAAAAATAATGACAATCGGGATCCAGTTAAACACAGATTCTGCAAATTGGTGCTAATAGTGTCACAATGAGGGGAATGGAAATCATCTGAGTGCAGTGGGTGTGTCTCAACTGATTGCAGTATAAAGACACCTGTATCTGAAAGGTCCACCCACTGGCTAATCAGCATTCCTGGCTGCCATCACAGCAGAGACAAAGAAAACACTTCAAGCAAAGCAAATCAGAGAAAATATTTTTGAAAAGTATGTAAAAAAAATGGATACAAAGAAAATGTCTGAGGTTCTGAACGCCCCCTGAAGATCAGCTAAATGCACCATAAAGAAATGGAAGGAATATGACACGGAAATATTGTTTAGGAAAAGTTATCAATAACAACATGTGTCCATATGTGGAAACGTAATTGCTCTTTGAAGCTAATAAAACGTTGTGCCACCTTTTGGAAGCAACTGCCAACAAGTATTTGCAAACACTGGCAATAAGCTTTCTTCATTGTGGAGGAATTTTGTCACACTTTTCTGTGCGTAAATGTTTTTACGTAAGTCAAATTCAGTGGTTTTTGAGCAAGAAAACCTTATTGAAGTGATTTCTTGAATATACAGATGTGGCAGTAATTAAGCCTGAGAGTGGCTGGTGAAATTAAACTCGTTCTGAAAAGTAAACTGAAAGTCTGAAAAACAATGACATGTAGGTTTTTTGCACTTTCTCACTCTGCTCTTAAAAACACAACAAAGAAGATGTTTTTATGTTTACTTCCTGAATCTGCTTTTGTTTATCTCAGCTGTTTTCATCAAACTTTAAATACAAGGTGAAACGGATAATAACTGAGGAGACGAACATTGTCTGAAAACCATTGTTTGCCTTTTTGGTTACAATCTTTACCATATTCTTCTGTTAAATTTCAATTTACAGTTACTGTCAACAATTTGTAAAACATTTAATAGCATAAAACTGATATTTTTAGAAACATAGTAGAAAGTCCATTCAATTGATCATACAGAAAGATTCAAAGTCAATTTAAATCTTTCATATTCCAATTTGATCCCAGTTATCAAACAATGCACTCAAGTTCAGTTTTCTATTCAAACTTGTAAAAATGTCTTCCTCTGAAACAACAGAGATCGCATCAAGACACTGACTTGCAGCATTCACAAGCATGTGGACACAGTTTGCACTGAGTTGTTGACTTTGCAGCAATCCTAAGCATATATGTAGCGAAAGCTGTAAGAAAACCTCCCCATTCACAGGTAGAAAACTCCAGCAGAACCAGAACTTGGCTCAGTGTAGGTAGCCATCTGCCACTGGCTGAGGATTTAGAAGACAGAGCTTGCAAACAAGCGAAACACAAAAACACTCATCTAGGAATATTTTCTATGCTAAAGAAAAAGTAGATAATTAATGGCTGTAGTGCCCTTTTATTGGCTTCATGTATGGAGGACAGAGAGGCAGAAAAGCTCTGAACCAGTTAGAAAAAATAAACTGCGATCTGTCTCCACAGGAGAGGAGCCCAATAACTAAAGGATCTGCCTCCCACTCTACTTTTAGAAACTGTAGGAACCGCCAGTAAACCTGCAGTCTGAGAGCGAAGTGCTCTGTTGGAAACATATAGAGCAATCAGATCTCTAATATATGATGAAGCTTGATTATTAATTTTAATTTTCACCAGAACTCTCGCTGCAGCGTTCTGGATAAGCTGAAGGCATAACTGCATTTTTAGGACTTGCTGAGTGCAAGAACTCACAGTAGTCCTGCTTTGAAGTAAAAAAAAAATGCATGAACTAGTTTCTTAGTGTGACTCCTTTTGCAATACTTCATAGGTGAAATGAGGAGAACCGAGACACCTGTTTAAAATGGCATTTTATTGAGATATCCTGGTCAAAAATAACACCAAGGTTTTTTAGTTTAATACCAGACAGCCACTTAAAAATGCCATTAAAAGTAATTGAATGACTAACATGCTTGTTTTTTTTAAAGACTAAGCTCCAAAGATGGATGTTTACTGTTTATTAGATCCGGTTTTAGGATCCAAAACTCCCCAAAGAAAGAAACTAATCTCTGTTACCATGTTATCAGTACAGGACACTGGAAAAATACTGAGCATGCATGTTCAGCTCTAACTTTGTCCAAGCAAAAACTGAATGTGTAATTAACACAACAGCCCATAAGGTCAAGCCCAATAAATATTAGTAGATCTCTGTTTGTTCATTACATAAACCTGGAGGCATTAACATTTTACTATTACATTGTCAAAAAGACACTGTATTAATGCCGATATTGTTAAAATTTAGTATTTTGGTGTAAAATCTTAATTAAAAAAAAAAAAACACTTATCTGCTCATATTTCAATAGGAGATTATGTTCATTAGAAGAGCATTACACTTTTGGTCAAAGAAAAAAAAAAAATGAAATCACTCATCTGGCCTTAGAATAAACTTGAGGTTCTTATTTTGCTTGGATGAGAACACCCTCCATTTATGTAGTTTTATTTATTTAGTTTTGCTGAATGTTATTGGTGCAGTTTTGTCCTTATTCTCTGAAGAGAGTAAACACGTAAATGGTGACGCTGATTTGTTTCCAGATAGGCCTGGGGTGTGTGAGCTCAACTTTTACTTTATTCTGTTTAGTGGTGTGCCTTCCCCAGACAGACAGTGTGTGTGTGTGTGTGTACGTGTGCATAAATTTGTGTATAAGTTTGATTTTGGGTTCTTTGAGACGAGGAGTGCTCATCTGTATCCAGGGGCCTTCTCAAACCCCCCTTTACCTCAGTTCCCCATTCAGAGCTTGCTTTGGATACCATCATCCTCTCTCTCATGACACACACACACATACACACACTTCCTGTCTCTCTCTTGGTTTCTCTCTGTGTTGCTCATCATGCTTCCACTTTGAAGTCACAGCTTTCTCTTTTCCCTTTTTTTGTGTCTGTGTAGCTTTGATGCGCTAACATTCTGTGAATAGCTCCTCTAATGCCTGCTTCCTTGTGCCTCACTCTTGCAGCTCTGCCTGTGTCGGAACGGTGAGTCTCTTGCCTTTGAAACGACGTCCATAAATTACAACTTGTCAAGTGTCATTTTCCTTGTTTACAGCCATTTTGTGCTCCCACTCCCCCATGTTCCTCTCTTGTGTTTCACATTTAATTGCACCAATAATGTTGGTGGTGCTCACCAAGCTCTGCACATGCAGCTCGTAGCCACTGAGGGGGTGCGGAAACTATTAAAATATTTTCCAGGCTTTACGAGTTTTATGTGAGTAATTGTGTGGATATATCCCACTGTGTTACCACCAACTAGGAGAACAGAATGAGATTGTGCTGTGGTCTGTGTTACAATGGTGAGAGGAAGTCAGAGAGAGACTGAGGGAACTGGCTAAAGGGTAAGAGGAGGTGTTAGAGGAAAAAAAAAAGACGAGGGGGAGGAGGAAGACAGAAAGAGGGAGAGTTGAGTGTGTACAGGAAATCTGCACTAAGTGTTCCTAAAGAGCTTGTGTTTTTCCACCCCTACACAAACAGTGTAATTTATTGCATGTCTGTTGAAGTCAGCAGCCCTTTATAACCCCACAATAATTTCCCATATGTTCCATATATCACCACAGAGAGAGGGTGAAAGAGAGAGGGTGGGTGAGGAGGAAAATAAAAAGACTGAGGCAGCAAATATGTCCAAGACTTTATACACATACACACATGTTCACAGGAGACCCGGCACACCGCAGCTGGGACAGTGGCCTCCATCTTAATCAGCCTCGCTTTGCCATATAGATGTATGTATTCCCTGCACATCTCCACACCTGTGGGTGGCCTATGAAATATTAAACACTCCTGTTCATGTTGTTTACTTTCATCATTAAGGGAGAGTCCTTGATAATAGAAAACTTCTCTCTTCTGGATATGCAGCAGGGAGTCCCTTGTAAGGGTCTGGCACAACTTCCACTCCTCCTCCAATCCCGGTTTGTTTTTGTCAAAACCAATGATCCACTATGAGGCTGACAAGTGGAAGGATTTTCTTTCATAAAAAGTTGAGTAGGAAAAGCACCCTTCTTGGCTGCAGTGTAGCAGTTTAACCTGTGCTTCTTTTAGGCTGGTATTCATTAGTGTCTCAGCATGTGTTTAACTATCCTGGTCTTAATTAAATGCAAGCATATCTTTACCCTGTACATATGCTAGTGACCTTTTTCTAAATGTTTCCTTTAGACGCTCCAGTCTCGACCAGTGCATAATTAATACACTTAAAGTTCAAATGTTCTGTATGTATAGAAAATATAATTCTCTATTGCAGCATTTCCCCCTAATTTATTATGGGGATATAAAATACTGACAGCATTTCTTTTAGTAAAGGTAAAACAAAGAAACAGCTGAATTATTTTTACTACAGAAAACTTGCCAAACTTCTTCAAAATACAGTGTTTTCTTTAACTTTAATTTCAGTGTCTATTACAGGGATTTTGTGAGATAGTGCAACACAAAGTTATACATAACTGTGAAGCCGAAGGAAAAGAACATGCGGTTTGAAAAGCATGAGATAAACCTCCATCCCAGTCTTAACTCTTTTGCAGCTTCTTCTAGGTTTTCTCATTAAATTTCTCCATCTTCTCTGTCACTGCTGAAGGAAAACAATCCTGCAGCATGATGCTCCCACCACCATGTTTCATAGTGGAGATGTTGCATTCAGGACAGCACTGTTTCCCAGTTTTCTACCACAATAAAGATTTTGTATGTACTTAGCTAAAAATTAACGTTCTGGTCTTATATGTGCACATGTTTGCTGTGTGCCATAAAGGATTTGTGGCAAACTGCAAACATGAATTCTGATGGCTTTATTTTGACAAATCTTTACTTCTTGCTACTTTTCTATAAAGGCCAAATTTTTGAAGATCATGACAAGTATTTGTTCTGTTGACATAATGTAGCAGGATCAGAGTGGTGACAGACCTTAAGCAGAGTTTTCTTCTGGGCCCACCTCTAGTTAATCCCTCCATCCACTACAGCACCGCTGACCTCCTGTTTATTTTGTCTGTAGTTGATCCTTTTTCTCCCTTTCATTCTACATTTAAGTTTACAACTGGGGTATTTGTCAGCTTGTCCTGTGTTAATTCAATTCCTCTTGGGGGCCCTGGACAAGCGAGGGCCCCAGGCAGTCATAAAGTTCACCTATACCTCAGGCTGGCCCTGTGGCACATCTTTACTACTAAGCCGTGGATCTCTGCAGCTCCTCCAGGGTGACCATGAGGCTCTTAGCAGGTTCTCTGATAGATGATATTCTTGTCTGGCCTTTCATGTGTTTTGTAGGTTTTCAGTTGTGTCAAAAATTGTCACTTTTTTTAAAATCTATTTCTGCTTTAAACCTAATAAGTTTGTTATGCTCCTTGTTCTTCATGGTGCTGTTTTTAACTGATGTTCTCTGAGAAAAAAAAAACATGTTGGAGGTTTTATGTTATACAGAACCATCATGATTGAAACAGTAAGGACATTTCTGACTACTGGATTACAATGAATACATTTTTAAGACACCTTGATGGTGCTGGATTTTATTTATGCATATTAGAGAACAGAAAACTGAAACAAATCTATTTCACAGTTTCTATATTTTGATAAGAAAACATGCCATGCATCCTTTTTTGATTTAAAAAATATTGCACTACTGTGTGCGTTATTTGCTGCCTCTCCAGATGTTAGACCATCTAATAAAGATCAAGAAAATACACATTTTATAATTGTGTTGTAACAAAATGTGTAAAAAGTTGAAATGCTATCATCTTATATATCTCTGATATGCACACACACACCTGCCATTTTTAGTTATTTGTTGCATGTGGCCAAACAGATGTGAGCTCAGGCAGCTAACACTATCTTTTCTGCAGCCTTGACATCGTATGGATGTGCCCCACGTCTCTCAGCAAAGAAAAAAGAAGAAAAAGCCAGCCCCCTGTTGGTCTGCGTGATGTAGCCAAGGACAGAGTGGGTTTCTGGAGGTGGGTGCTGCATTGTGGGGGCGTTGGGTTGAGGTGCCGGAGAGCTGATCGATCCACAGCGGCAGGTGGCCGAGCAGAAGAGGGCTCCCGAAACCTGTCCTGACTACAAAGCAAACGGCACGCAATCTGCAAACAGAAAAGCATGTGAAGAGGTACCGGATGCTGCGGCAATCATTGGATAACACACGATGTAGAGTCTTCAAAATTGTTTGGAGAGCAAGCGTTGGATCCTCATTCTTGACTCCATTCAGAGCGATACAAAATGTTGTAAGGAGCAAGTCAAGAAAATATCATCCCTACTTTACAGACATCAACTTGATGGCAGTTGAAAAGCAGAATAACAGTAGCTTACAGTAGCTTCCAAACAAATTCAACATACTGGATAAATGATGCTGTTTAGCTTAGCTTATGATTCAATGGGGAATAGGAATGCTTTGTTCCTTTTGCAAATGTGTAATTAACAACTTGGAAAATGTCCCTTTTAAAACAGCAGATGTGATGACACTGAGATTACAGATTCCTCTTCCCGTTTACACTGGCCAAAATACATTATCTTAAACAAGAAACACGCTATACTCATGAGATACATATTCAAGTAACAAAGGCTTTAAAGCGATTCCTTTGCATGTATCCACAAATGAATGAATCATCAAGTTATCCAGGGAGAGCTGCAACTCCCCTGCAACTGCTTATTCATAAAGAAATAGGTTAAGCCTTGATGTTTAAATCACAAGCAGGGTGTAAATCTCCTAAAATCCTCTCATGCCTGTTAAGACAAAAGGGCCTTGTTTTGGAACATGTCTTTGAGATCATAGTTTGCAATGGCAACTGATGCATCTGAATCCCTATAAGGCACTGCGGTGAGATGGCTGCAAAGCTGACAAGATAACAGAACGGAAATAAAGAGATGCACAGGATTGGAGTTAGTATTTTACTTTAAACTTTGTCTTTCCAAAAAGCTTATACAGTTTTGTAAAGAAAGAAGTTAGCCAAAAATGAGAGAATAATTTGGTTCTCGGGTCCCTGGGGTTGGAAACTGTCTGGACTGGCAGCGCGTTCAATAGAAGATCAATATGTTTGCAATGTCAACCAGACTAAACCTGGCTCCCTGCTTGCTCTATCTGAGCCACCGGCTACCTGAGATGAAATATTATTTGATGTTGCTCGATTTGCAAATGATTGAAGGTTGCCTTATAGATTGAGGAGCATCTTACAGCTAACTGTGTTGACCTGTGCTGCTGTGAAAAGAGCGGGCATATTTATTGAAAGTAGAGTCTGGTCTAAATTCAACCCAATTGCTGTTCAGTTGCAACACCTTGTTATTTAGGCCCCGGCGCTGAAGGCCAGAGAGTAAAGGGGAGTTTCACTGCCTCTCCAGAATTGAACAAACAGGCTCTCTTTGCTCTTTCAAACCGTCACACTGAGAAATTATTATTCCTTACGTGCAGCAGGAAAGACTTGATATATAAGCAGTGATGAATCCAGCATGTTACAGCTGAGGCTACCAATCTGGCTCACGACTCCTTATAAGAAAAGAAAGAAGAGAAAAATTGGATCCTGCATGAAACTCTGGCTCCTCCTGATGAAAGCTATTTCCTGAGAAATTCATATTAATGCTCCAAAAGACAGCGAAGATGAAGGAAAGATATGATTCAGTGACTTGAACATTTTTACTGACTGCAGTAACTGCCGCTTAAGAGATAAGAGGGTATTCGATTTCCCTCCTCCTTAGCGCAGACTCCTGTAACAAACAAAGACTGAGAAAAAGAGCGAAATTGTGTAGTTGATTAGATGAAATGAGTGAAATGTCAAGGACTTCCCTTCAGTGCCAGAAAGGCCTTCGGAAAACTCTTCTTTCTGAAAGACTTCTCATGAATAGGCCGCTGCATTCAGCCACCATGCTATGCAAACAAGTTGTCCAAGTACCACATTGTTTCAAAAGACCTTGTGACACACAAAAAAAGCAGGCAATGTCTTGGACACACATGCTCATCCCAGACTCTTTCACACCCAGGCTAAACGTTTAGCCACCCTGGCTAATTAACTGCTGTGAAAGAGACGTGCATCAAAGGGAGGCGGAATTTGGAGGCTCTCTGACCAACCCTCAGGTCCAGGGGTCATTCCTCTCCAAGACAGAAGTTAGGACGTCCTGGCCCTAGACCTTTGGACGCTCACCCCTAACCCTTGCCGGAGCATATCAAAGCTCCGGCAGCAGAGGGTTGCACAGACGTCCCCCAACAATAACAGGAGGACATCAAAGACCTAGTTGGAAAAAGACGTGAGAAAAAAAAATAAAAATGAGCCAATATCAAACTCCCTCTTATTCTGCAGATATTCCAAAAGATGAATATAATTAATCTCTCCAAGTTGTCATGGGTCTAAAGGGCCCTTGCTGTGCTGCAGCCTCCTCGGGGCACTTGAGGAGAATTATGTGATTAAACAGACCTGTGAATTCTGGACACAGGCGGGCAGAAGAAAGCTTCAGTTCTCTTCATAATGCCCCTAATGAAGTGGCTGGTGGCTCCGTCATCTCTGGCTGGGCCTTGTGCAGCCTGTTCACAATCTGTCTAATGACAGAGCGGGGGCTGCAGAGCGCACCAGTGCTTCCCAATGAGCCACAAAGGGAGATCACAGGCTCCATTGTGGTTAGGCACAGGAGCTTAGCGCTCATCAGACCCAATAAACCTGTCTCTAGTCAGGGCGGGACACACCCCTCTGCCGCTGGCCAAGAGCCCCACACAGCACACTCCTTCAGTTGTCAGTCGTGATGTCTGTCATTATGACATCAGGGTGTCATGGCCTCATCATCCACCGAAACACAACTCGCACACGTTCTGACTCCTGTTTGCATTTACATGTTGATTTTGGACTAACAGGCCTATTTTTCCTCCTTTGGCCACTGCCATTGTGTGTACTGTAGTCGAGATAATGCATGGGTATGTATCTGCAAGCACTGGGTGTTTACTTGCCTGCCCTTTTGCCTCCATTTTAAACGGGGGGCCACTCCTCTTGGCCTGTTCTGCCTCCTGGTGCTCCTGCCAAACGTATGCAAATGAGCATGTCCACAATGGCGCTCACAGCTGCATGCAGTCAGCCAAAGACAGAGGACAAGGCGGCCATCTCTTTCATCCGTAACCCCTGATCCCCTCTCATTGACGCGTCATGTTCCCCCCAACTCTGTTCCCCGCCAAAGAATCATGTCGCCTCTCCTCATACACAGATGAGCCTTTGGCCAGGCTCTTAGTTGCACTGGACAAAGTGTCCAGAATCTGCTCATATATTCTGCACAAACTTCAACCCAGGGAGTTGCTCCTGGTCCTTAGTTGGGTAAAAGCAAACAGGAAAATTTGGTTAAAAGCAAATTTTGTTTCTTTGTTTTGTTAATATTCTTCATGGGCTTTTGTTCATAGTCATTATTTGTGTTAAAATTACTGTGCAGGGCGGATGAGGGCATAAAGAGGGAGGGAGAGGGGAGGAGGGCTATCCAGAAAGAGTGGGGGTAAAGAGCCTGATTGCTTTAATCTCAGTGCTCACGGCGCACCCCTTCTTTTTTTTTATTTTTTTTTTATAAAACTCTTTGGCTGTGTGATTCAGTCCCAGGCCCCAGTGTTCTGCGCCCCTCCATTGTTCTCACATGAAAATCAATTCCCTTGAAGACCCTCCTTAATCCCCTTTTTGGCGTCAACAATGGCCACTTGTGCACGGCCCTGATAGACTAAGAGCCGGGATGATGCGGCTGTCTGCTCTGATTCCAGCCCATTCAGGTAATGGCGGCCCGCGTCACTTTGTAGTGCCAAGCGCAGGACTCGATAGGAAGACGTTTGCGATCATAATTTCCTGCAGTGAAGAGGCCCAGGCACCCAACACCACCACGAGACTTTTAATTAGGGCAGACAACCACAGAGATTAGAGATCAGCCTGTAACAATGACTGTCCCTTTGAACGGGCTTCGGCCTCTGTCCCCACTGAGGCCATATGGAGGATATATTGCTGTGATCATGCTAATAACAATCACCTCAGCAACAGCAATCAGCAGTAGTCCCTACAACAAAATGTTCTAAAGGTCTGTAATTCCTCCTGCACTGCATGGTGATGTGGCACTCCATGTTACACGTCTATTTTTGAAACGGGCATCAGAAACTGAGCACCTCAGAACTTAAAGGAAGCTAGAATATTTGCAGTTCCTGCAAAAATGCAATGCAAATGATTAGGTTAAAGGGATTAGCTCAAATTAGCTAAAAAAAAAAACACAAAGTTGATTAGAAATAATTACAGAATTTAATTGTGTAAATGAGTAAAAACATTTAAAATAAAATCTGAAAAGGCAGTCAGTAAATAAGTCTGTAAATTTGCAGGTCGGGGAGAGAAAATTGGATTTTATTTCTCCGTAGGGTGTAATTATAATTTTTTTTCAGATACCTTTAAGCATCCTGAATTTCCATCTATAAATGTTTTGATGTGTTGTTAAAGGTGGGACAGGTAGAATTTGTTCACTAATATGGAAAATGTGGATTGATATATAATTAATAACTAATGGATTCAAAGAGCTCACATGTTCACACCAAGTTTATTACTTGACTAGAGACTTTATGAAAAGTACACCAGGATTTTATAAAAGTAAAGTGTGTATATGAATATATTTATATAAAGCACTGAAAGAAGCTGAAAGTAGGGCAAACTTAGTAAGCCTTCAACATTATTTTTGATGAAGCTAAATATTTAAAAATGTATGCTTTTGTCACTTATGCATGAAATTTTTGGACCAGCATTCTTACACATAAACCAAGTGTGTCTGGAAAAGAGATTAGGGATTAGAATATGCAGGTATATAAGCCTTGATCCTTTAATAAAAGAGACTCTGTAATCATAGCTGGACCTTCACCTTCCACAGGTTGATGAAATAGAATCCTGAATGGATACTAGCATATTTAGCAACTCAACTCCACTGTAACTTCACTGCTACAGACACAGAACAAAGATACAAATATAATTTAATTTGAAATTGAGCTGGTATTTTCTATATTTTGATTAGTTGCTCATAAGTTCTTTTAATGGTGGAGAAAATATTTAAAGATGGATAAAATGGTCAGGATTGAGAAAAGGGTTTAATGTATTGGTGAATCCATTAAACTCTAAAGTGACCAGCTCCCAGAGGTGCTATTAACTCTTTCCAGCAGGCAGAGTTTCTTTTCTTGTGTTGGGTTGTAGTCCAAGCATAAAGTAAACTTTTGGATTTTTTTCCCCATCGGCTTGTTATTGACAAAGTAAAAGATCAGATATGCAGGTTCTTCAGTGGTTCCGTTTACATTAGATGCTACAATCATCTTGATTTCTTTGCTGCTGAATTGTAATGGGGAGAAATTAATCTAATTGACGGAATAATCTCGTCTCACTTTGGTGCATGTTTTCCACACCTGCTAAAGGCATAAGACTCTTTACTTTTGTATCATAGTGTAGCTGCAAACAGTGCAACTAGGAATCATTGCAGACATATTTGCAGCGACATATAAGTATGTGACTGCTCCAAAGGAAAAAACGGAAAGAAAACTGTGGTGAAACTATAAACAAGTTAGCTCAAAATAAGATAAGCTCACCAGGAAGGCCCCCTCGGCCCAGCACAGGTGGAGGGAGACAAGAACTTTAACTAAAATTTCACTGTTGGACAATGTCGGAGACCCTATACTAGAGGTGGGCAGCTCCAGGCATCGAGGGCTGGTGTCCTGCTACTTTAAGATGTGTCTACTTCAACACACCTGGGTCAAACAATGAGGTCATTAGCAGGACTCTGGAGAACTTGACTGCACTTAGAGGTGATTCAGCTACTTGATTGAAGTGTGTTGGACCAGGGACACATCTAAGAGTTGCAGGACACCGGCTGGGATTTCCCACCCCTGCCCTATGCAGAGAGTTCCTTCAGTGCAGACTGCTGCATCTTAGGTGCACAAAGGAGCATCACCGCAGATCCTTCCTCTCATCACTGCTTTCAACAAACTCAATAAGTGTTTACATACCTGCTGTTATTTGGACATTGCTGTTGTTTGCATTTTTTTTTCACTTCTTGTAAAACGGTTTTTGTTTGTCTTGCACAAAGATAAATGCAAATCTTTAAGCAACTCTTTAAGTAGCTCTACTGAGTTGCATGTCTTCTAATGTGTGTTTACTATGATTGTTTTATATTGTAAATTTACCCTTATCATACAGTCTCTTATTCTTGTTTTATATTCTTTACCTTTGTGTGAATACACGTTTCCACTTATCTTTAGTTTGTTGTTTGTACACCTGAATTTTCCCACTGTGGGAGAATAAATAATATTTCTATTCTATTCTATTCTAAAGGACACCTCACTGCTTACGATTTAAAGTAGTTGCAGCTATCTTAATGTAAGTTTTAAACCCCCTCCATACTTTAGTAACGTCAGAAGTCATAGAATGCATCTGCTGAAAAAGCTAAAGGTGGAATAGCAAAAAATATATTAAGGAATTAATCACCAAATGCCTGCAACATACTTCATACAAAAAGAATATTTAGAGTTTGTGTTATTAAGAATGACTTCTCTGTCTTTGATTTCAGATAGATTTCAAGATGCTCGTTCCTCTCTGTAGATGAAAACGGGCATGTCAGGGTGTGAGGAAGTGGTTTTCCACAAGTTCTGATATTTATCAACCTTATTTATTAAATTCAAACATCAAAACAAGGTAGAATCTTTGATTGCTGGACTCAAGATATAAGCTTTGATGCTGGCTTTCTTTAACTCTCCAAAGACCAATGGTGAGAGCAGCAGAGATCAACATCACAACAATCTGACTTAATTACAGTCAGTGCTATATCTAAAAATCCCGATGAGGCATACAAAGGCCTAGATTTCATTACTCGTTCTTCCCTTTACCTTTTCTGTGTTTGGCAAAAAAAAAAAAAAAAAGGAACAAAGCAGGAACCCTACTGATTGAGAACCAGCAGAACAGTGAAACAACAGGACACAACTGATCGCTCATGCATGGCTGGGATTAGGATAAAAGTAGAAAGAGCACAGAGAAGAAAGCACACAACAAAAGGAACAGAGAACTGACAAACTTTTTTTTTTTCTTCGTTTTCTTTTGTGGTGAAAAGGATGGAATGAAAGGTCTGGTCATACGAAAAGATAGAGAGAGAGCGATTACAAAACAGAGGCGGTCCTTTTCAGCCGCTGTACGCCCCCACTTGCTCTGTTTTAACCAGCTACATGAAAGATAAGACTCAACTCTCTGGTGACCAACACGACACAAACTCACCACCAGTGAATTGTTTATGAAGATATTAGCATTCATTCATTCTTTCAGTTATTATTTGCTTAAAGCCAGGCCCACAGTGTGCCAGCCAATTTTAATGTGAATTTGTAAGAGCACAGAAATGGAACACTGTGATTCCCATTGACCAACTGGCTTGTGAAAGTTGTTCATTACACACCAACTAACAAGACAGCAGCCTTTTCAGCCCCTGCCTCCGCTAAGTGGAGATCATCCAACAATACTCTCAGTGCCTCCCCTGCCTTTGGACTCGGTTCAAATTGTGTTCTATTCCTTATTTATCTCCCTCAACAAAAAGGAGGGGAAGGCAAGTGATTAGAATTCCTGTCTTTGACTTCTCCCCATTTAAGGGGGCATTTGTGAATGTGGGGAGGTGATGGCTACGCCTCCATTTCGGCCGGCTCGTTTTAAGTGGCGCACCACTAGTCTTCTCTTACTTTGGACCCAGGGTGAGAGGGGGAAATAGTTAACTTGTTGAGGGGTGAATGAGGTCACAGGGTGGGTATAAAATGAAGCACGAGATCTTACAGATGCTGAGGTGACAAAAGTGAAGACCTAACTCAGCTAAATAACTTTTAAGAATTTGGGCTGCAGCAGGTATTGCACATGGTGCGAATAAAATTTCCAGAAATCTTTTAAAAGAGTAAAATCATTTGAAAACTGAGTTAATTTAAGTATTTTCTAAGTAATGGCTCAGACATCACAAAAACTTACTTACTTATTAAAACTGATCAAAAATGTGAACTTTGCATAAATATTGTGATTCTGAGTCATTCACAAAAATGACTGAAATAGCCATTACAAATAAAAAATCCATTTTGCTGATGGATGTCTGGGAAAATCCTGAGAAAGATCTCCACTAATGCAAAACAGTCACATTTTTATGATCCAAATAAATTTAAATAATGTCCACAAAATGCAAATTTACATGCACTAGTTGATGGCTTAGATTAGCTTGTTAATACAAGCACATTTCTGTATTCATGTGCATTCCTTTCATTTTATATTTAGTGTATTCAATAAAATTCTGTCTGTTGAAAGTCTAGTAATATTTCTTTTTCTTTTTGAAATTTTTTTGGAACGTATTGATGCATCTTTAACCTTATTTATGAAGAGATTGAATAACAGTGCTTCAGCAACATATAAGTATTTTTCTTTAAAGCTCTGTGATAGATGAGTAGAATCAGCAAACTGTAAAACAAGGTTAACCTGTTTGATAGAAAGCCTGAATCTTATTGTATATTGAAATGGACTGAAGGTAAACTGATCTAAATCTGTGTCTATGGTGGCACTTTCCTGGAATTAAATAATGTAATTTGAACATAAGCTAGACTGAATCGTGTTTTCTATGACTGCATATGAGTTCCACCTGCATGTCTTGTAAAGTACATTGAGAAGCAAAGTCTAGAACTCTCCAAATACAGCTGTGATCAGTAATTGTCTTGACTGATCACTAGCTAATCCAGTACGGTAAATCTTGCTGTACCTCTACAGTACAGCAAGATTTACCCAGCTACAATTACACATGCGCACAAATTGCACTGACATGCAGACTGGTAGGCAATTTGGGGTTCAGTGTGTTACATAGTGTTCTATGTAACACTAACTACATGTAGTTGCCAAAGAAGCCTGATTCATATCTCTGATTTTTTGTTTCAAATGAAAGGAAATTGCAAGATGACAACAGTCCCCACTAAGCCAGAGTCACCTCCAAAGTAACCATTGTTTTGGTATGTTTTATGAAAGAAAAAAAAAAACATTTTGAATTTCTTTCATTATAAATTGTCACATTTGCCTTTTGGAAATTGTAATAGGGGCAACAACATTACCAATCTTTTTAGAGAGACTTCATATTTGTGTATTTATTGAGTCATGCGCAATTAAACTGTCACATCTTTCTGAGAAATTCCACCTTTTCTTTCATTTCTGCAGAGGGCTGTCTGATAACAGGACACACATTTGAAGAAACAACAACCATCAGAGCGGACGTGCACAAACTTACAACATTCAGTCAACAACAGCACAGACGGTGCATGTTATTCATATGGTTGCTTAAGTGTTTCTTTCTCTTTGAGGAAGTTCCACCTATTGTCCTGAAATATAAATCACACATGTCATTAAGGTGGCTTTTTTTTTTTAAACAATGGTGTCTGTTCTCGAATGCAGAAGACAGTGGGAGGCTTTCTGTGCCACCCCCGACTCTCTTGCATCTTGTCGATGGCTCCACTAATCGCCATGACTGACTGACCTTTAGGCCGGTCCCCTTCTGGGATTTACACCTTTCACTGGCTCGACCTTTGCCATCCAACCCTCCTACAGACACTCTCGTCACGTGAGCTCAGCATCAGCGCTGGACAAGACCTGCTGCTGGCCAATGTGTAGGCTGCTGCTGCCTCAGCAAGTCAAAACCTCTCTAGGTGGTATGATTCAGCCGGTGCTTCATTAACCCACCCCCCAACCTCAACCAACTCATCTACCCCCCACCTGCATCAAGAAAGTTTCCCCTATGGCCTGGAGCAAGGTAGACCTGCTTAAAGCTCAGCCTAATGACGTGTGCCATGGTGGAGGAGACCAAATGCCACCACCACATATGGGGATGATTACAGGAAGTAGTGCAGAATTGTAGGGGGACCTCAAGATTTTGAGGGGTGGGTGTTGGGGACTCAATTGTGGCACTGTGGCTGTGAATTCCCAGAGGCCTTTGTGTGGGGAAACTCAGCAAAAGCTTCATCCTGCCCAGGTCACGCAAATTTAGGAAAAAAGGCTGAGCTTCTGGGGGTAGCGTTCTTTTTATTCCTTAAACACCCATGATGCATTGCCTTTGCAGATTTAATGAAAAACAAACAAAATACTAGGCCGTGGTTTCCCTTAAATGGCAAACAAATAGATGCACTCGAAGTCAAGTCAACTGTCTTGTTCTGCTAAAGTAAAAAAAAACTTTCTTGTTCTTTAAAACAGTGGCTAAAGTTTATTAAACTTTTCCTGTTTGTAGATAAGTTGTTCTTCACTGAGTCTACATGTGCACTGGAGCATGAAAGAAGACAGAAACAATTTATTGTACACTTTTTGTAGATACTTTGTTTTTCTCTACTGATCTGCTCTGTGAATCCCATCCAAACCAGAGACTTTTCTTTAGCAGTCAGTCTGGTCCAGAAGCACTGATTTTACTCTCTCACTAAGAGTGACTTTTATACTTCATCACCTTACTGTGACATCATAAAAAGTGTATTAAACCTTTTCAGTATTTTGTGTGTGTGTGTGTGTGTGTTTTAAATGATTATTTATTTGCTGTTGTACTTTTTTTTTCATGTAAAGTTTCTTAGATCTAAGTTGTGAAAATTAACATAATATTAACCCGTAGGTAAGAATTCCAGCTGGAACCGTTGGATCCTTTCTTACTAACCCAGACCTCAAAATCCAATATGGCTGCCAGTCATGTAAAACTCTCAAAGCAACATTTTTTAATCAGATTAAGAATAGTTTATTGATCATCAGGGGGGGAAATTCTTCTACGTTGATTATAAAAGCATTAAAAAATTATTATTATTATTATTATTATTATTATTATTATTATTATTTTAATTAGTTTTCTGCTACATGTACTCCTGTGTTGTGGAGTGGGTGGGAGACATTACCCAAAACTGCTTGCAGCTTTGAGCTCCTCTGTCGACACTGCCATCAGAGAGTCAAGCTCCACATCACTGGCCTTACGGATTAGTTTGTCGAGGTGTGTAAAAAGAAAACAAGTCGTTGCTTACCCATGTTAAATATTTGCAGGACAGGAAGAACAGATTTCTTATACTAGTTGTTTATTGCTGGTTTTAGTTTAAGTCTTCTGCTGTTGCCAAAGTTATATAATAGCTGTACTGAATTCTGGTTTGAACCAGTTCGTGGCCTGATTGATAACCTTTTTGAGTTTGTTTTACATCATCACACTGCAATGTTACAGTGCACCCCTCGTATTCATGGGGATTCGGAACCACAGCAGCCTGTGAATAGTTCAATCTGGAAATACTTAAGACCCTCTTTAAAACACCTAAAACTGCCTGTTTTAACAGTCTAAACATCAAATATACCTTAGTATGCATTAATAAGCACAGTGGGAACCATCTTAGCACTACTCTAAAAGGTAGTCTTTATTTCCTCTCTTGGGGGTAGAGCCAATAAGCATCAAGGGAAATAATGTTCTCAAATTGGTTGTTTTGCAAGCACCAGTCAGTAGCATGTCAAGTAGGATTATATATTCCAGATTTTCATAGCTATATTCTGAAAATGCTTTGAAGAAATCCACAAATAATTTGGAATTGTATTCCAGAGATAAATCTGCAAGTACTGAATCGCAAATAGGTAGGGTCCGCTGCATACTAAAGAACTGCAAGGACAGTATGTTGTACAATAGGTATATAAAATCACCAACATACTCAACCTTACAGTCTTGTAATTATTAGTCTATAAACCCTTTGGTACCAACTTTTTTTAATCCCATTGCTATTTGGTTCTACTAACACTGAGGTGCAAAAAGCTGCTGTCAAACCAAGTGACAAGATAATCAACACACTGAGAGTGAGGAGGGGATGTTCACAGCCTACAGGCAGGACACCAAGGCTTGGTGGACTCTCTTAGGAAAGCATTGAGCTTAATTCGTTTGTACAAACTGGAAGAGTCAAAACATCCCAGTATAACTCCTGTGTTTCAGACAAGAAGGTCAGAACTGCAGGTCTAATTACCTTAGCATTAACCTGATGAAGAAGGGCATCAGCTTTAAAGTTCACACATTTTGCATCTTGAAACTAAAACATGGTATGAAGTCATTCCCACACCCTGATTCAGAGGTAAATGATAGAAGTCATCAACACTTGTTCCTGATTCCAAGCCTACTTAAGTTTTTTGTAATCTTCTCTCGGTTGAACAATACATCCTTTTGTTTATTTGCGCTTAGTAGATTATTGTTCATTTGCTTTGTAGCCAAACTTAATATCTTCCTTCCAGTTTCAGATTGCAAAGGTCAAATGATAATATTTATGACTTGTTTGACTGTGCCTAATGAACTTCCCAACGTCTCAATGAAGCAAGTTAGTTGCCTCCTTCTCAATGAAGTGGTCTTTTCCCCCCTCTGCTCTCACAGACAAACAAAAACAAAACAACAAAGAGAGGCGGTGCATGAAGGAGCTTTGGTCAGATGGGTCACATGCTGTCCATTGAGTCTCCAGTCCATCAAGACCATTCAACAGGCTGCATAAAACAGGCATGCTGCTTAAATACCTGACAGTAAGAAAAGGGACAAAAACAAAGAGAAAGAGGGGGGACAATAGACAAAATAAATAAGACAGCCCCTGTGACTGATGTATATAGATGGTGCCGAAGAGTCACTGACAATTCAAGAAACGTGGCTGTGGCCACAAAAGACGGCTGGAAAATACTGAAGGAGCTTGCTGGGCACATTTTTCAGTCCTTTCCCACTTGGACCCCCTTTTGAGTCTTTGTCTGTGTTCCCGGTCCATGAGAGAAGTCAATCACAGCCCTTGGTTGCAGATTCTTTCTTTTGCTTTTCTTTCATGGGGTCACTCCTACACTGTATTTGCATAACTAATTGAAGACAGGATTCCAGCAAAACAACACATTCTTTTGTTTTTTGGTGAAAAAGAGTTACCACGCAGTGTCTTTCTTGTCATACCGCAATAAAGACGTTACTATCATTTTTGTCCAAAAGTACGGCGACATCAAAAAGACGAGTGGAAAGGAAAGATAAATACTGGGCAATCATTAAAATCCATATTTATGCAGCCCAATTTTCTGTGTGAGGCAGTTCAATGTGTTGGTTAGTTGGCTCCATTTGATCTGTGCAGCAAAAGGAGATGTCTGAACCTCCGGGGCTTGTGATCCCAGGCTAATGCACGGGCAAAAACAGTCAATTATATTGTAAATTATGGGGAGAGGGGCGTTAAAAATGTTTGATAGGCACAGCTTTTTAGAGGTTATAGAACTCTCTGGAACACACACACACACACACACACACACACAGACAAAAAAAAAAGGTAGAATAAACAGGTTGGATCAGTGAGCATTTGGAGACTAGGAATTCTCAGCGCTGACATTTACTATAGCAAGGTAATCACACAGTTTGAGCACCGCTGCAGCTCTACACAAGCAGACAAACAACCTTAAAATACCTCACCCTCCTCACAAACACAACAACAGTGACACAGGAGTTTTTTTTAGAGACTTTACAGAGCAAAGTTTACATCAATGTCTCTACAGTTTGATGGTTGTCTTCGGCTCCTTTTCTGTCACAGGGAATACGCCTAACAGTGAGATATTGTTTAGCTCCTTTTATTTCCCAATTCCAGGCAAGTAAACCCTCTGCAGCACAGACTCCCTCCGTCTTTAATAAAGCCCCGAAAGATTTCAAGCTTCTCCACTCAAAAGACTCTCTCCTCTCTAAAAGTAACGATAGAAACAGAGTTAACTCTCTTTTTTTTAGGATGGGAAATGTTTGCATGTTAGATCTAAGGACTGAGTCCATAATTCTCCCAAAGTGTTAGCTTTAAATCAGACTGTATGTGCCCTGGGGTTGTGCTGAGAGCATTTATGTGCTAAGGTGCTCAAACCACGTTTGCATCCTAATGTGTGTTTGGAGCCCAGACACAGTTTGGAGGTTATAAACCTTAAGTGTCTTATTATACAATACCTTGCAAAAATATTCACAGCCATTCAAGTTACATTTTGACACACAGATCAATGAACTTTATTGAGATTTTTGGTATTGGACCAAGACAAAGTAGTGCATAATTGTGACATGGAAGGAAAATTATTAAGACAAATTATAAGTATGCATCTAATACTGGGCCAATTCTAACACCTGGGTATGCATTGATTCAGACTATTCCTCTGCAGCTTTAGCTGTTTGAATATAAATTAACTCTTTTACAAGCTTCAAAAGGTTTTATTTGATGAGTATTTAGCTCCAACCTTTAACCTCTAAACTCTCATAATCACTCTGGTCTGCTGAAATAATGATGCTGCCACCACCATGCTTTTTTATGTTTATGCATATTAATAGTAAAGTATACGGCTGGACTTTATTAATTATGTGACTTGTGATGGCACTTGGTTGTACTGGATTTTATCGAGGACTGTCAAAGTAAAGAGTACTGGAAATACATGGAACACTTTTCAGATTTTTATTTTATTGGAAACAATTTTCAAAACTATATAAAAAAATTTCCTGCCAGTTAACAATTAAAAGCTACTTTATATTGTTACTTTATATTGGTTTATCACAAAAGAAAATCCCTCCAAATTCATAACAAATTTGAGTTATGACTATGAAACTATAAAAAGTTCTAGTGAATGAATTCTTTTGCAAACCAATGTTAGTCTACAGATACAATCCAAATGTCTAACCACCATCATTGCATTATAATTACTGCAAAAATTAGCCAGGGTAGAAAAACTCCACATATTAAAGCTTCGCTGAGCTACGTTTGATTCGTTCATTTGGGTGCACCTCATAGAAATAATCTGAAATTGAAATTTGCTACAGTGACCAGTGGGCAAAAACTAAATAATGGTTAATTCTCTGCTTGAGGTGGCATATAGATGAGTAATCATCTGTCATAATCTTTGCAGTGTTTTCCAGTAATGGAATAGATATTATGTTATTTCTTGCATGATGAGACGTGGTCGGCTCTTCCTTTGATCTTGTGCACTCACCAGGAAGAGGCAGATTAAAAGGTTTGTGGATTCAAAATAAACCTTGAATTGGTTTGTGGGGAAGCGCTAAAGTAAGAGAAAAAAAAAGGAATTAGTTTTATGCAAAACACTCTGGGCATATGTGCACATGATATTGACAACTGTATCACACTCATACAACCTGGTAAACATGCCTGATGCCTTCATTTGAAATACATTTCCAGGGAAACTGGTGCAGATATCTGAAGAAATCACGTGTTACCTGAAAACCCATACTTCTAGTTTATGCTTTTACATGTGCATAGAGATCACAGTCCATAAAATAATAAGCATGTCTTTTGGTCATATTGCTGTGTGGTCAGGGGGAAGATGAGGGCTCCTTTTAGTGTAAGCTAAAATCAGGAGAAGGGGTGGGGGGTATTTGAAGTGTGCACAGAGAACTGGGTGTGATTGGTTAAATCTAGGGCTTCACAGAGGAGTTGCCTCTGGTACACGAAGAGGAGGAGAAGAGATATAATATTTTTCCTGTGGCATTTCTCCCCATACAAGGAAAAAAAAAAAGATGGGCACTGGCGCTAGGCTGGAACGTGATCATAGGCCAGCATAAGACCAGAGAGCTCCCCATTAAGGTTTTGGGTTATAAACAGCATCTGTTTCAAATGGGGCTAAGACTACAGGAGCACTGATTCCCATTTCCCGCTGCCTGTTCCACAGATCTGGCACAAAGCATGAAGCCTCTCTTCTTCTCTCCCAAGCACTTCCTCCGTCTCATCTCATTGCTTCTCTATTCTCCCCCCTTCTTTAGAGTTTTATATGCCTCCTGCTCATTATGGCTCTTTTCTTTTAAAAGAAAAGGATTTATTTAGTGCATAAAGAGAAAGAAATGATGCTCAACACAGCGTAGGCATGCATTCTGGTTTGGGGGTTTTTGTGCCTTAATTTATCAACCATTGAACTGACAATGTAAACCATAAAATTACAAGGATTCTAAATCTTTTATTATCTCTTGAAGCAAAAAATAATGAAACATGGGTATTCCACAGGGAAAATGAATGGCCTGTAGCCCATTGAGAAAAATAGTAGCCATTGTATTTTTTTTTATTATTATTTCAGGTTATCAGTTTTATTTTAAGGTAACTATTACTGTTATAGCCTCATACTGACTCTGACACCTGGGGTCAGTTGTAAAGATCCTCTGTGAGGCAGGATGTTGCCCTCTGCTGGACAAGTTTTATAAATGCTTCCCCCCCATCTCAAATTTCCCTTCGGTCTAACAAACTGGTGATTTGGTCTCTAATATAGACATCTCGGTTTTTAATGTATTCTTTTTTATATTCAAGATTATGCTGAAATTATCACATATAAACATGCTATTGTGACATTTAAATTGAAATGCAACCACAGTATATTTGTAACAAGTGTTTTGCATTCATCCTGGGACATTATCACGCTCGCTCGAGACAGGCTTAAGTGTCTTCTGCTGAGAGTAAACAGGAAGTGAGTTATATTTACACCAAGTCCTCACTAATTCTTTCTCTGAGGACTAATATCATTGGGGACAAGCATGAAACTGTTTTTGGCATGTTGCCACTTCAAATAACTACTTCAGCCTGCTTTGTCTTGTTTTAACACCAACGGACATCTGGGTCTGCGGGCTGAAAATATCTGACAAAATACAATATTTAGACTTAATTTGCCACCTAAAAGGAACGGTTTTGCTGAAATTTGGTGCATCGATGTTGGTGAGACGTAATGTCGTTGATTTCAAACTGAAAGGGTGGTGAGAGGGTGGAGACAGGTCTTTGTTCCATGCTTGTGGAGCATGTGTGCAGAGCTCTAAGCCGCACCTATCGAACACTGCGTGGCAGGAATGACGCCCCTGGAGTGAGAGAAGGAGAAAACAGGCAGAGAAATAAAGAGCTTCCAGAAAGAATAAAAAAATTCACTTCTTTGTCTGTTCAGAAATGACATGACACAAAGTTTCTGCTTTGTTCCCCGCTTTTTACCATGTGACAGCTGAGCTGCAAGGGAAATTTGTATGGGGGGGAGAACGTATGTGTCATCAGCCGCTCTTTTTCTGTTTTTCTGTCACTTGTGTCAAAATGAGCTTTTGCACATTTTTACCCCTTCGCTTTTCTTCGAATCAACCAAAAGACTTGGGGGAAATAAAAGGACTGCAAATTTCATTTAAAGGACTTTCTGACAGGTCTACATCACGCTAATGGATTAGCCATGATGCTTGGCACGAAAGGTTGAGTGAGGACTAGCTTACACTGTCATAGGACACTGTCTGGACAGAGATAGGCCAACAGATGGTCACCTGGATTAATGGAGTCAATTAATTCATCTCATTATGTAATTAAGGATGGACCCTGGTGAGCAGAGAGCGCTGGGCTGGCCTTCCTAAGATGTTAAGCATCTTATTTTTTTCTTACAGGGAAGCTAACTGGAAAATCTAAATATACATTTTTACAAAAGTTATTTTCTGTTCTTCTAAAATATAAATATCCACATGCTTCCAGGTGTTTAAAAAAAGTTTACTAGTTCTTCAAACAATCCCTTCTTTTTGTCATTTTTTTAAATTTTTTTTTAATCTTTCTTTGGAAATATAAACTTCCTTTAGAGCGTTATTGAATGTCCTACAATTTTCCGAGCAGGTCAAACTCCACTTTTTGCAAGATCGGTTTTGTCCACAAGAGGGAGCGTTGGTGCAACACTTCTGACATGGGTGCACACACAGAGAAGATCTAAGGTGAAAGGAGTGTTTCGAGGGCACAGCTGATGAAATGTCGGATCGCAGTGTGGAAAGGATGACATGAAAGTGTAGCCATCTAACTATTCACTGCCTGTCTTCCTTCCCCGAGATCTGTGAACACTTCCACTGCATCTGGATTCAGACAGAATTAAATAGTCGTCATTATGGGGCTTCCTGTGTCATTGCAGTTGCCTCTCTAAGTGTGTGCTTGTTTTCATTTGAATTACTTTGTAACTTCTGTATTTACTCATCTGGTGAGGCTTTATGAAGAATTTCCTCCCTGGGACAGTAAATGAGTGATGTAAGACGGTTTCCTGTCAGAATCATTGCAGCCAGTCTGAAGCTGTCAATAGTTTTCTCATGTTTCAATTATAAATAACCCTCTCTTTTGTTGTGATGAAAGTTTGCTCACAACATGTGTTAAGAAATGCAGATAAGTTATAAATTATTAGCAGACAAATAATTCACGGTGGTATCATATGAAATGTACAAATAAGAAAATGAAATATTTTATTTGTGAAAAGAAAACCCCAGAGGATTTAAACTCTAATACACATTTGTCTGCAAAGCCAACCCAAAATTGAGTTATTCACTCAGCATATTTTTATTTTGAGACACACTGACTGCTTAGCATTACAAATATTACACACTTTGGAGGGTTGGCGAGATGTGGGTAAAGTTTTGTACATTATTCACAAGGAACTTTTGGAAGAACACCTAAAACTTGTTGATTTATTTGCAAACTATTGAAGTTTAAATATGACCCCAGCTCAGGTTTTATAATATGACTCCCTTAATGCCATTTATAAATTATGATGGTGTTACTTTCTATGTATCTAATTGTTGCATTTACAAATATTTGGGTAACTACTCCAGCAGGGAGAATTAAGAAGTCACAGCATCCTTTACTCTGATACCCCTAAATAAAATCCAGCCCAACCAATTGCCTTCAGAAGTTGCATATTAAGTAGATGGAGTCTAATGTTGTGTAATTTGATTTAATTGACATTATAAGAACATATATGGTGTGAAGCTCTCCGAGAACAAACAGCATTATGTGGCGGAGGAACACAGCCAACAGGGTCGGGAATAACAGAATGAACCTTAGAAGAAATTAGACTGGGCCTGAGGTCCACCTTCATGAAGGAACCCCAAAAACTAGCAGCAGGAGCTGCAGTATAGCGATTTAGATCAAAGCACATTCATATGCTAGAATAGCTTAGTTCAAGTCTGGATCTAAATCCAAATGGGAATCTGTGGTAAGACTTTAAAATCACAGATATTCTCCTTCTAATCTTACTGAGCATGAGCGACTTTTGCAAATACAAAAAAGGAAAAAAAAAAAAAGAAATGTGTCTCTAGATATGTGAAACTGACAGACACAGCCCAAAGGACATGCAGGTGTAATTGCTAGTAAAGGGTGATTTTACAGTGTATTCCTAAACACATCGGGGTGCCACACTTTTCAGATTTTTATTTGTTTAAATAGTGAATTTTCCTTTAACTTCACATCACCTTGTATTGAGCTATTACATCATATCCAAATGAAATACATTGAAATGTGTGCAATGTGGGGGAATGCACATATTAAAACAGCCTTTTCAGAATCCTTAAGGGGTCTGGATGGTTTGCAGACCCTCAAGTAAAAAGCAAAGCAGAAAAATAAGTTTGCCTAAAGGTGTTGGGATTGGGACTCTGATCTCATCCTTATTTGTCACTGAGTTTTGTATGAAGTCTAGTGGACCTTTGCTCTTAAGAATACCAGAAAGCAGTGCAATGCTATAGTCACTATGGCATGTTATGAAAGCATGTATGAACTGAGTGAAAAACTCTGGTAATGCTGTTCAGAGGATCTTATTTGTGCTAGTTTGGTTGAAGAAGCAAAGATACTGAACAGCCAAAAACCTCTCAAAAAGAGACTTTGGCGAGACATTGCCCAGCAGGGGGCCTGGCCCGTGGGGGGTGTATGTCCGGCTGTTGACCTTTTGGACCCCCCGTGAGGTTGGGGGTCACTCATACAAACACAGAGGCAGACACACACACATACAAGCTTTTAGTAATCTCAGCTACTCCTATTAATTGCCTCTGTGTAATCTCTCAGGGTTTTCACACATCCCGGGAGCCGGTCCTGTGCTCATTTAATTTAATGTGGGCTCGTAAGAGCCGATAAGAGGCGGGACAGTAAAGCTGATCTTTCTTGTACACCACTGTGCCCCCTCCCCTCTAACTCGCACCCCCACACTTCACTGAAGTCCATCCAGAACAGCATTCTGTCTAAGACAGGACTAATCTTGACACAAAATCCAGTCTGCTTACAAACTGTCAAATGTCTCTAAGAGCTGTGTTTCATCTGAATCTACTAACCTCTCCTCTTGTTGACCCTGTGAAGATGACCTTTGGGGAACGACCGGATTAGACAGCCTGTCTCGCCCCCAGCATGTGTCTGCGGCCTTGAGCTCCTATATGGAAGAAGCAAAGACCTTACTGTCATGCGGCTGCTTGGGTGTGTCGCACACCCTTAGCTGCATCGCGTTTGCTACATCAAAGAGAGTTCGGGTTTTGTACTCATCCCTGAGCCAAGCTGGCATCTAATGGGGAATTTAGTTCTCACTGGGGAGTGCAGGAAAATAAGGTTAGTGAAGCACACTAGGAGGTTAGAGGGGTGGAGGAGAGGAAAGGAGACGAGGCGTCATGGGGTGGCACCAAATTTACAAACTGTATTTTTAGCTTGCAGCGTTCAAAGACAACCAGTGAGGTGCTGTGCTTAAACACATCAGACTTCACTTGGCATGCAAACCTAATCACAGCTTGAAAGTGTTTACCTGACCCAGGAAGACAGGTTGGAAAGAAAATGTGTCTTCCTGTTTGTTTTTTTATCTAAATGATGCACGACAAGCGTGTTCACTAACCCCCACATCTCCCTGTGAAGATGTTTCTGCAGGTGAAATTAGACTATGAATATGTTACTCTTTTATACAACACTGCAATATACATGTTATCACTGTTATCATAGAAGGGTGGATACACTCACTGACTTTATTGCATTTGTTTCATGGCTTATTAACATAAATAGAGACTGAACCAATCACATGGCAATAACTCTCTGTATTTAGAAAGTTAGATTTGGTGAGGGTGACCTGCTAAGGTTTAATGTGAACACCGCAATGAGGAAGAAAAGGAATTTCAATGTTTTGCCAGAACCAAATTGACAATCACCCCTTTGGCTTACAGAGGAGGGTCTGAATATAAGAAAAGATTCAGCAAGCAGCATCTTAGTGGATAAAAATGCCTTGTTGAGGAGATTTGTTTGAGATGTTTGAGATTACCCGGCCATATTTATTTAATGATGCAGCGTTTGAAAAACATCAAATGGGGAACTAAAGTGCTTCTCAACAGATAAAACAAGGAACAGAGATAAAAATAACATTCCTCAAAGCACTAATGTAGCACAAGTCAAATCTGAATAAACTGGACAATCAATGTCCAATTTCCTTTGCTATTTCGCAGCATTTGGTCAGCTGACTTAAGGGAACAAGATGGAGAGTATGGTTGCAGCAGGTTGGACAAATGCTGGAAACTTGAAAACAAGTAAAATAACTGATTGAAAGAAAAGACTGTCAGTGGAAAGAGACTGGCATCAGAGTTATGTGCTCTTGTTTCTTTATACATGGTGAAATCATTTAGTCTTTTTGAAGGCATAACAAAGTAACCTCACTAATTCCTGTTCAAAGTAAGGTGTAGTCATTCAACAAGGAGGATATATCATATCTTGTAAAAGGACAGTAACTCAAGAAACCCTTTGCTAAAGCAAAAGATTATCCAGAATACCTTCCCTGAATGTACAACACATCAAAAGTTGAAACAAAACTACAGGCTCACCAAAATGGGACGGTAGATTTGAAAAGTTTTAAAGTCTGAAGAGTGTCACTTTCATTTCTACATAGTATTGTCTCAATTTTTTCAAATTCAAAATATAGATCCATCTTACTGTGCAAGAACAGCTAATGATAATTGTGTAAAAGTGTAGTTGATATTTTTGGCACACCTTCAGCTCTTAGTATTAACTAAGCATTGTTTAAACAGCCTACCTGGATATTGTTGCTGACCATGTAAAATCCTCTTATAACCAAAGTGGATCCACCATCTGACTGGCTGCCTCCAGCCAGATGATGCTTCATGTCACAAAGCTGAAATAGTTCCTGGTGTCTTGAACATAATCATAAGTTCACTGTTTTCCAATAGCCTGAATCCACTAGAACATCTCACCATGGATGTCCCAGCAAATTGTTGAATTTATGCTTTGAAACAATAAAGCAGTTCTGGAGGTAAAACTCAGTAAGGTGTGGTTACAGAGTGTTGATATTATGCAACTTTAAGAAAGGTTTAGTAATCAAAAATGTATTCACTTTGGTTTTAAGTAAAGAATATGTTTGTAGATGGCAGTACCATCCTGAATAGGATTAAGTCTGAACAGAAAAGATGCACAGATGGGTGGATGGGTGGGTGGGTCGATGTCGCAACATGAATCTGTTACTTTTGTCAGCAGATGGCAGCATTGTACATCAAATACAATAGAGAAAAACAGAACGTATGTAATTAATTCCAACCTTTTCCAGTTGATGTATTTATATCCAAACCTTGTTTTTTGCTGTACAAACACTTTTCAAAGAGGTTTTTTCTAAGCTCATATAATAAGACCAAGCATGCTTTGACAGAAGTCTCCTGGGAGACTCACCATGGACACTTCTGTCCCCCTGTCATTTCACTCCAACAGCATCTGATCAACGCCCATGAAGACACGCTTCAAGATATTGTTTAAAGAGTTTCAAGGCCTTTGTTGTAGACACACTAGCAAAAAAGGAGCGGTGTGTTTCAGTTGTCTTTTCCCTCAGTATCTCAGCACTTGAGCTGAACAGAGTCTAATATTATTGAGAGTTGAAACTTGGATCCCTGAGGCCATTTAGTCCTAAAGAGCCTTTACTTGCTCTTGTATCTTATCACACTGGCTGGGTAATGACTGCTCAGTGTGAAATGGATCTGCATGATAGGCTATAACTCCATGGGGAACATTTCCACTTGTGAGGGCTAGCTAAGAGTCTGACTGGTAAAGTGCTCATACAGACTGTGGCTGGATGGTACCCTTAAAAAGTAAGGATTAAAAATCCTCAGGACTTCGATGAAGAGCTAAAGTAATGTGGTTGAATGAGTGATTGCTGGGTTAAAACAGACAAAAAAAAATCTACTTAATTTCAACACACAGTCGTATGTTACTAATCCACTTAAATTTAAAGTATTTTAAAGTTTCTGTGTGTTTCTTTTTAAAACAGTCAAATAAATTTGCCCCATTTGTGCAACACTTTACTTTAGCCATCACACATGTTTGTTCCTTTCTCTATTACATTATCTCCTCAGACATACTGTACAGTTCCATGTCAATGAATTGAAAAAAGTAATTATTTCACTAACTCAGCAAAGTTAAACACATTATTGAGATAAATTACACAGAGACTAGTGTTTTCAAGCCTTCATTTCTGTTAAATATGATGATTTTCCACTAAAAGTCAATGAAAATGTAGCACATAAGATGAAAATATTACATCAGAGCAAGAAAAACACTTTTAACACAGAAATGTGGGTGCAATGCCTGAAGGTTATTATTTTAAGGTACTTATAATTTGACAAATGAGCCTCATCGGAACACATGTTCCAATTTACTGAAATGTACTTTTAATTGGACCTGTTCTATCGCTCTATATTACCAGGGAGCCATTTGTTTACATTTTGATAGCATTCAAAACTGTGTCAAAAGTGCTTACATGTATTTTTATTTTCAATCTAA
The DNA here is from genome assembly GCF_001443285.1 of Poecilia latipinna. Taxonomy (NCBI): domain Eukaryota; kingdom Metazoa; phylum Chordata; class Actinopteri; order Cyprinodontiformes; family Poeciliidae; genus Poecilia; species Poecilia latipinna. The sequence goes on along the minus strand of NW_015112775.1, from coordinate 162,852 downwards.
AAAAGTAAAATTTTTCACCAGCAGTTGAAGGGCTTTTACTTTTTTCGACAACAGCACAGTTAAAGGGAGACTTCATGTCTGGCTGTCATGTGACCGGTTCTCAGCATTGTAGGTTCGGCCACAAAGAAGGCTACAAACTGAGTTATCAATAATTTATAGAAACAGAGAAAATAGATGCTGGTATTAGCATTTTATCTAACTGGTTTGCATGAAAACTTCAACAGTAGAAGTGGGATGTCTACAGATTACTTACGATTGCACTTTAATCAATTGAATCAATTTGGAACAAAAAGGTCTTACTCTGGATTTATGTAGTTTGCACACTGTGGGAGATAGAAAACCTCACAGAAACTCCTGAGTTTAGTCCATCCATCTTTTATATAAACATCCCTAACATTATTTCTCCTGCTTTGGAAGTTTACAGGTTCAGGCACCATTGCTTTGTTATACACTGTAAACATGCGAGGGAGATTAGAGTTTGCAGCTTTGGTCAAATCCTCTTCATTAAGTGAACTGCTAATACTGGGAACTGAACCACCAGCCATTCCTATTTCAACCTCTTCTAAGTAAGCAACCTGGGACACTAGGAGGATCATTTCTCTTCACCTTATGGTAATTATGTTCCTGTGTTACTAGTGATTCTATGTGACACAACATTCTGCAGCACATTTGTTGTCTCTGTAAACCTGCAGTTTTGCACACACTTCCTACAAAATCATTCACAGGATGATTCACACTTTTCAGCTATGGAAGGGCGAAACGTCCCCCTGTGGTTCATGTCTTGACATATTGCCTCTACCCACTTCTTTTCTCCCTGATCTAGGAAACATCCACGCTGTTCAGCTCTTATTAATGAGCTGTCAAAGACCGGAGTTTGATCCTGACGTGGCACACGCCCACACATACGAGGAATATTCTTAATATATCAAGATAATCAATCTCATTTAAAATGTGAAGATTGATTTCAGAAGTGCTCAGAAGTTCTAAGGTTTATATAAAACATGATTTTGGCAACTTGAAGTCTGAAGTTGTCAGCCTCCAGATTTCTCCACAGATAAGCCATGCTCTGATTATATAACAAAAAATATGTGAGAAGACAAAAAGGAGCAGGCTCTCCATCCCAGCTCTCTGAGATTATTGGATAATACTGACTGTGCAATTGATCAGAGACAAAAGAAAATCTGGTTGACTTGTAAAGGCTTTTTAGAAGAGCAATAAATGCTATGTGAAAAAATATGACAAAAACGGTCCATGAGAACTTAAAGTTGAAATCTGCAGTTTTTGTGTTATTTGGAGTGTCTTCATAGCCCCAAATCAGTAATGTACAGAAAATTGTAAATCTTATAGTAATCGTTATTTCATTGATAAGTTTGAATTGAGTGTTTGAGGAGAAAATCTGAATACACTTTGAATTACAAGAAAAACATGAAATGTGATCCTCCAGTTTGTGTAAAAATAAGACTTTTAGTTACGGAATAGAAATGTTCCTTATTGTCCCACAGTGGGGAATCCAGGTGTAGCAGCAACACTGAGCCACACAAAGATGAAAAAGTATTAAAATACATCAAATGAAACAATCAAAATTAAGAAAAAACGTACTTTACATTAATGACAACTTAAACATACTGTTCAGTTGTCAGAAGTAGCATACTTTGATCAAAGGAATGTGAAACTTAGCAGAATCATTTCTCTTTAAAATGTGTGTATCATAAGACAACATACAATGTATAAAAACTAAACACAACAATTGTGCAAATAACAGTTGCAGTTTTATTCAAGATGAGCAAAATTGTGCTAATAACAGCCAGCATATAAAGACTTATTGAGTTTGTTGGGAGCCGTTATGGTTAGTCTAACATTTCCTGGGAGGAAGGATCTATTATGTCACTCCTTATTGCATTTAGGATGTAGCAGCTTTGCATACGGAGGGGAATGTACCTGTATTAACATTTAAGAGTAGCTGCAAATACAATGTCCCAAGCTGAAAAAATTTGACATATTTTTTGCTTATATCTGATTTCAAGAATTACTGTTTTTGAAGTAAAATGAAGTGACTTTTTTGAGGTAAAGTTACTTCATTAGGTAGGTTGCGCTGCCTTTTGCCTTTAGAATTGTTTTCATTCTTCGTGGTATGCATTCACAACGCACCAGAGATTTCTAGCTACATTGGCATGCCAGCATTGTACACCTACCTAGAAAATAATCCTCTAATCATTACAGCACCAGCCTTAACTGAGCTGTGTTTGTTTTTACGTTGTTTGCGCCAAATTCTGGTTCTACCATCTGAATGTTGCTGTGATGCCAGACTTACTCCTTCTATGCCTTGTATTCACAGTGTCAACTATTTTTCAATCTGTTATTGTTAAATTTTGGTAAGCTTATGAGAACTATTCGCTAGGTTTCTGTTTGTATGAGTAGCAACTGGTGTTGTCTTACTGCGCTGCGGTCCATCTGCTTCATGATTCTACCTGTTGTATGTTTACATACCCAGGGTGTAGTTATTTGACTTTCTATCAACTCAGACTAGTCCACTCATTCTCCTCTGACCTCTGTGATTAAAAGGTGGCTTTGAACTGTTTTCACTTTCTCTGATCTTTCCCTAACAAAAGAGATCTCATAAAGTTATCAGTTTCTAACATATTTAGACACTCTCATCTGGTGTCATAATTTGTAACCTATTCTGAGACTCAGTTTGAACATCAGCACCTCATTTTCATGACTGAATGACATCAGTAACTCCAACTTGATTGGATTTTTCAATATTTGCATCAATAAACAACTGAACATATCAGTGTCTGGTGAGTGCATACAAGGGAGAAAAATTCCCTGTACATATTTCTGTTCTAACCGAAAGAAGATACCTCTCTCGTGCCTTTGTACTTGAGCCAGAGTTTATGACACATCAGCTCCCCCAGGAGTCTGGTTTATGGGCATATCTGTGTCTCGTAATCATGGTGTGTCCTCTTGGGAGAAGGGAGGTTTAGGGGTTAAGTGCTGTCAAAGGTTAGGACAGGGTTAAAGCCAAGCATAGCATGACTGGGGGAGTAAATCACAAGGAGGGAGCAATGCAGCAGAAAGAAAGGAAGTATCAATCTGGAGGAAGAAGAGACTAGAACTTCACGCTCCACCTGATGCATAGACTGTTGTAACAAAAGACCTTTTACAGCAATTTGGTGGAGATGGAAAGAGAGACAAGAGATGGTATACCTGAGTTCTTTGGTGTTCCCCGAAGAACTCAAAAGGCTCCAGTGTGAACTCCTGCATCATAAATTCCCACCTGTAAATCTGGAACTACAGTTCCTGCTTTGGCTGAAGGACTTTTTGATGAAAGCTGACAGATGAAGCAAACCTTAACTGTTTGTGATAAGACCTGAGGTATACTTTATAACAAATTGTTCTTATTTGAATAGGACAAGGAAAAACAAGATTTACAAAACAGTTCATTATTCAAAATGAAACAATGTTCATAAATTCTCAAACCTTTTTACCCATTAAAATCTTGGAACAGAGGCAGAAAATTAAGTTTTCCACAGAACATTGAACACGTTGGTGGGGTTTGAGACACTGACAAAAGAACAAAAGTGGTTAAGCTCATCCACATCATTTCTTTTTGTAGGCATAAAGAGAATGGCACCTGTTTAATGGTTGAAATCGTTTAAATCATATAGTCAGCTATTAAAACTTTTAGAAAAGTTGACTTTTTGAGAAAGTGTACAAGTTGGAAAAAAAACTGACCTCACCCAAGTTTCAGACTTCCAGTCTGCTCTCTTTCCCTCCATCATGTGCTGCCTGATCCTCCCACAGGGTCAGCCTCCTTCTCAGTGTCTCCCACTGTGGCTTCTTAGCTGCTGTGCCTGTTGTCCTGGGTGGCATGAATTAATGATAACAGCAGAGGCTTCACAGACCAGGCTCATCCATTACGTAACCCAGGCAGGTCTGCTGCAGCTTCGCACGGTTTCTGACACATAATGCACAAGCACAGTACTTTGCTGCACTAACTGCAGCTGACCCCTTTGCCCCTCGTTTCTGCTCCCCTCCTTCATCATTTCATCATACGACACATGGTGTTGCCTGCATGAAACCAAATATGTGACCTGTGAGGTGGAAGTTACGTATAGTAATACAAAAGTTGGCTATAGTAGCGCTGCAGGTTACCATTGAGAACTTAGTTACCTTCATATTAACTAATGTGAAGCTAGCTGGTCTTAAATGATCAAATTATATTGTGTTTATGAGAACAACATTATAAGTATGCCTGCACTAATTTACCAGGGGGAGAAAGCTTTTTCTGCAAAGCTGCAAAATAAATGATGTCCTAATAAACAACATATTCTTTGTACTTCTGCAGATTTTTATTTAACTGATTGTATTATATTTTGGGATTTTATATGACAGACCAAGTCAAGGTAGCAAACAACCTAGAGGTTTTTTTCTCTCTCTCTCTCTCTCTCTCTCTCTCTCTCTCTCTCTCTATATATATATATATATATATATATATATATATATATATATATATATATATATATATATATATATATATATATATTTATTTATTTATTTATTTATTTATTTATTTATTTTTTGCCACTTCAGTCATTTTCAATGGAGAGCACATGTTAATATTAGTCTGATTCTCTACTGTTTTATGCACCAAACCTACCTTAATGTCTCTATAACATCATTCCTGGCTGCATTTCTTGGTCTTCATGAGTTGTTTCTTCTCCACTCTCCCATCTGAATCTCACTGGGGACCTGGTGTCCATCTCCAGCAGTCATAGGTGAGAGGCGGTGATCTCCCTGGACAGGTTGTCATTTTAACAACAGCCTGTCTCTTAACTGAAGCCTTTACCGAACAGCTGGATTCACACTTAAATTAAGTCGCACTCAAATGTTTTCTAACTAGCAGACATAAAGGCAGCTGGTTGTTTTTTTTTTTTTTTTTTTTTCCATAGCAACACTCCTTTCAATCATTTTCTTTGTGAAATAAACCATATGATTGTTCTGCTTCACTCTAATGCACCTTGTTTTGGTCTCTCCTGCTATAAATCGTGACAAAATCCACTGAGGTTTGTAGCTATATCATGACAAATGTGGGAAAGTTCAAGTAGTATGAATATATTTACAGGACACAAGGCTATTTTAGTGCTCAGCAGTGAAAGCTTTACAGTTTTTACCATGAAATCTTTAGACCTCCTTCCACTTTTATTAATAATAAAATCGCTGCTCATGCTGAGCTCAGTAAGACGTCTGACATCATAAACTGAGATTCAACAGTAAGAAAAGCAGTTTAAATGTTTTTTTTATTATTATTATTATTACTTTATTATTATTTTGTTGTTTGAAATACAAAGAACAATTAATTGTTCAAATTCAAAACAAATAAAAAGTGAAACAAAATCCTACTTTTTAGCGTAATCAAATTTTAATTACCTCCTACAGAGTCTGCATTTTTGATTTCATGCAGCTCGCTTCATGATGTTTGCAGAAAAGAAAATGTTAGTTCTTGGAACAAAGTTTCAACTCCTTTAAGAATGCAAAAGCAGAATGGTTGCAGAAAAGTAATATCTGAAAAGAAAATCTGCTGTATATGCTTCAGACAATTATTTTGTATGTCAAAGAAATGAAAACCTCTGAGCTGCATGCACCTGATTTTTTAATAATGGTAAAATCACAAATAAAAATAGCTGTAATGAAATAATTGGAATCAGTGTGCAATAATAACATAGAGAGTTCTGTTCTGTGGCGTCATTCTGTTTCACTGCACAGAATGCTCTGTGAAGAGATGAGCCCATGGACCTGGCGTACTGTCATGAGTGTTACTGGAACACAATGTGAGTTTCTTGCTTCAGCTGTAATTATGTGTTAATCTGTGTAACAAACGGACACTTGCCGTGAAACTAATTTTTAAAAAATGCACAAAGTGACTTCTATCATCCAGTATGTGTTCAAAATAGCATGCAATGCACTCATGTGAATTGCTTGACACAGTGTTGGCAAAAATAAACTTTAAACTCGTCAGTTAACCAATATATAAAGTGTTTGTTTCACAAAAGATCTAAGATTCTATTTAAAGGGGAAGTATTATATTTGTAGCACATTGTGCCATTTTATAGCAGAATCAAGTAACTGTTACCTTCAGTTGTAGTAAAATTGATGTACATCAAGCATAACTTAAAAGAAATTTGTCTTTGCAATGTGACACCTCTAAATTGGGTTCTGTGCCTTTAAGAAACTCCTGTTCTTATAAGTGTTGGACTGAGAACTCTTACATTCACCAAGTGCTGAATTATTGGTACCCATGTGACTAATGCATTGCTTAAAATATATCAAAATCAACATTCTTCCACGGTCATCTGTCTTTAATATTAAATCATATTGGAAACTTGTGGGCTGGTGTGAATAGATAAGAAGCACACCCAGTGCAACGAGCAATATAAAGAAATTGTGCAAAAAGGAATAATTAGTGATTACATTCTATATCAGGACTTGCAATTTTAGTGCTAATGTGCCCTGGTCCTGTAACTTTTTGTTTTATTCCTGCTCCAAAACACCTGAATCAAAAGGCTGAATTATCCTTTTGGCATGTCAACAAATTTCACTTTGAAATTATGCCGCTGAAATAAAGATAAATGCATTTTTATGACTTTTACAGGCTGCCAGTAAATGCCGTTGAAACTGCAAACAGAAAACAGTCTTGGCCATAATCACTACAGTTAAGTAGCTTCAGCTCCTAATACTGCACACATTTCTTTTTTACCCCACAGTGGTACAATGTCCTAAACATCTTAGACATTTCAACATATTACTTTAGTTGCACATTTTTCAGCTTGGGACGGCAAAACAGATTCTAAGGTCACGATTAGTGCACACTAATGTAATTGTTTTGTACCTAATTGTACCCCTCTTGTCTGCCTCCTTATCTGGCTTCAGGGACAAAGAGTGCTGTTAAAGCTACATGAAACCTGTGATAGCCCATTAACGATAGATTAGCCCTACCATTTTAATTTCCTCTTTCTCTGTGTGTGAATTTGTCACAGAGTCAAAGGTTCAAGCTCCTGATCACATGAATTATTGTCTTAGGAATGAGTCCCAGGCCAAATAACGTTATTTAATTTCTGATCTTCAAGCATGCAGTAGTCCAGCAGTAGGAATTGTTATATCTATATATTTTTATTTTCTTTGTAATTTGTTGCAAATTGTCAAAATAAGTTAGAAACTCACTGGTTGATAAAAGTGGTTTCAGTTTGACGTGTGGTTCAAAATCCTGAATTTCTTATTAATTTTCTTTATTTCCTGTGTTGTCAAAATGTCTTTCTGTAACTTGTGAGCACACAGCTTTCTGTGGTCACACAGCAGCACACACACACACTGAAAAAGTGATTTTAATCCCTTCTGATTTGTGCCATGATGCCAAATTTGCACAGCTGTTAAAAAAAAGAGTTGGAAACGCTCGTCGAATTGCTCCAGCTGTAATGCAAGTGCCATGAATAGTTCATTGCGGTTCTCTTGAAGGCAGAAACATACCTTGCTGTCTCAGAAATACTGCTTGGCTCTACAGTGGGATCCCATCCAAAATTACATAACGCATCAGATTTGTGCTCTGCCTGCCAATACGGGAGCATAATGGAGCTCACACTGAATAAAATTCATTCTTTCACATATGCCTACGCACACACAAACATTTTGTGTAAGTGCACAGTACATAAATATGCTTATGCATCCACTTCACTAGCAGTGACCACACCACAACAATCTGAGTTCACTGATTTATAGAGCGAAAGGGAGTATGATGGATCGGAAGATTGAGCTTCACTCAGAGGCCAGGGGAATGAAGAGGTGGTCCAACAGAAGAAACTTCATGGATGGTATTACATTGGACAGCATAGGTTAAGAGACAACAAGGAGGAAAGATAAAGACAGAAAAAAGAGAAGAATGAGGATAAAGGACAGAGTAGGAGCTGAGAGCATGAAATAAATGAACAAGAACATCTGGTCCTTGCAGGACTATGGTACTGGTTGTATTTTCTTCAATAAAGTTTTCCAACAAACATTTGGGGCCTTGACAGAACATTTGTATTTAAAATTGTATTAAGTGATAATCAGGTGGACTCCTACTTTTCTATTTAAAACACAAGAGCAAACGGTTAAAATGGATTTTATTTACGGGTGTCAGAGGGTGGGGAATAGAGATTTCTTTTTTGTTTCAGATTTTTATTTGTAAAACAAATCTAAAAAACTTTATATTGTGATACCCTTCAGAATTATGAAATACTTTGTGTTGATCTATCATATACAATCCCAATAAAATACATTGCAGGTTGTGGTAGTAATGTGACCAATTGGAAAAAAAAAATAAAGGTGCATGAATACTTTTGTAACACACTGACAGGAGGATCTTTCAAATACCTTTTACTGCATCCAAGTTATTCACCAAGCACAAAACCCATAGTAAATAGAAAGTTATATTATTATTTCTGTATGACTCTTATTATTAGAAGAATATTGGAAATCCATGATTTTGAGCTGTACAGTAAATTGACTTAATGACCACAAAAATATCCAGAAATAAATAAAAGGTTTTGCTCTTCATTATAAAAAGGCATATGGGACACTAAGCTGACAAGGTCTTAGGTGGCAAACTTCAAATATAGCAAAGAGCTCGATTGGGGGATATAAGGAAAGTCAGTAATAATGTGGACGCACTCAGAAAAATCCCCTGTCAAAATGTTGCCACTAAACAAGCCCATAGTTAGACATTACCTGGGGAGATGCTTCAAAATGTTTTCCTAAACATTTCCTGCCTTGGAGCAGAATCCCAGCTGAGTGCTGAACATTTTAATTGAAAAGGAAAGGGTTGTTGGGAAATGAACTACTTTGTCTCTGTCACAGCTAACTGCTTCCTGTTGAAGCTTTTTCGGCAGCACCAATAAACATAAGCAGCAACAGCAATCCTCTTAAGAGGAATGTGACTGTAATCTGCAACCAGATCAGGGCAGAGATGTGTTTTTTTTTTTCAGTAATATTTTAATATGAAGAGTTTTTCATATATCTTAAAAATCGTGCAGCAATGAAGACAATCAAACTTGCCTTTATTACAACAGTAAATAGTTTACCAAGTGAGACACTGTCAGTGGCATTTTTAATTTGCTTTTTTGTTTTAGATGGAACATTGATATTGTGCAGATTTATGAAGACTCACAGAACATGTGGCTGTTGATGCCTCACATGCACTGATTAAATGAAACTTGAAACTAAGACTAATACAAAGAAACCTAGTCATAAAATTTGGATACAGTATGTTGACATGAATTACCAGTTAACATTTAATATATTCCATAAAATAGTTTTATGTCCAAACTAATATAAAGTGTCCGCCATTAATGGATATTATGACTTTGCATAATAAACACAACATTAAGGATAATAGAACTGGGAAATTATAGACTAAAATTATGTAAGCAAAGACTTTGATGAATCTATTAAAACCTAATTTTCAGGGGAAGTATGACTTTTCTGTTTTTTGGGCAGCCTAAAAGCTCTCCTTTTGAGACATGATCAATGTGATCTGTAAAGCTGCAAAGGTTAAAAGTTGACAGCATACATTTCATGATATGCCTTCAGCTTGCTTTTTAAAATGTTTAACCGTAAAGTCTTTTAGGTATAAATGTGAAATTTATTGGTGAGATTTCAGAATAAGAATGGATTTAAAATGAAGAGAAAACTGGTGGATTATGATAGATTTTCTGATTCCATTGGTTGACTGACAGCTTGATGTTTTAAAAATCATAATTACAAGATCAGAACGACCATGAGTGATTTACATTTTGATTCTTTTGAATCTTCTACATTCAAGCTTGTTTACATGCAGTTTCCCATTTCTGTTCATGCCGACTTGAAAAGGAGGAAACCCCTTATTTTTTATATCAGCAGTAGCCAAAAGTTTTATTTTTATATCCACAACGTAAGTGTTCAAAACAGCAGCACTACTGTTTAATCATTATTTAACAGCAGTGTTAATTTGTGTTCAAAGAACCATGTTTTGTTGTTCTTTCTTCTTCTCTGATTATTTGCTGAATGAATAAAATTAAGTATTTTTGAATTTGTGTTTGATCTACAAACCCACTTTTCAAATCTGTTTAGATTTTACATCAGATGGTTTTAACAATGTAAGTACTAATCATATTACCAAGGATCCTAAATGTTACACAATATTTTGAGAGCTAAGAAAATATCATATTATGGCTTGATTATTTATAATGTAATAGAATACATTTTCTGCGGAGTTGCAAGGGCAGAACCCAAACGGCCGGAACAAGGATTAATGATAAAAGCGATGAGTGGCCATTGTCATTTCAGTTTTCTCAGAAACACTGCACATTAAGCAGGCCATTAAAGTACCGTTGTTCCCAGACACTGTCCTAAAAGCATATTGATTATGGTGAAAAACCATAGAAAGTACATCCTTCCCGACAAGCAGGAACAAATCCATGCCCAAATCCAAATCCACGTCATACCTTCCAAACGACAAATCTACAGCAGACAACGTTTGTTGGCGCCTTAACACACAATTAGAGATTCATGGACTAATGTGGAATCAGTGATTCTTGAGAATAGGGACAAAACAGGTCCTATGGATAAAGCACCAACTTTGAATAAAATATACACAAAATATAATTTTTTTTCAAATATCTGATTAAACTAACTTGGGTCATGTGAGCACAACAATGTATATTTTTCTTGTGTTTGCTGAATATTTTTTTT